>NW_025726855.1:47500-52500 GCF_021461385.2 Schistocerca piceifrons | reverse complement strand
ACGGCGTGTTGTAGTAGGCCGCTTTCTCGGAGTGACACCAGTCGAGCCGGAGATGGTCTCCGACTACCTGGGCGTCGATGACGCGGGCGATGCCGTCTTTAACCGCCACCACGTCAGGCTTGCGGATTCCCTCAGGTGTGCGGAGGTGGGGCTCCACAGAGACGTTGAAGCCCCTCTGCGCGAGTCCACGGGCGACATAGCGCACGATCGCGTCATGCCGCTTAACCCGGGACCCGTGCGTCCTGAAGCAAGCCTGTAACACGTGGTTGGCGGTCTCTACGGCCTGGCAGCCCGCGCGGCATCTGGTGTCCGCCTCCCGCCCGCGACTGCGCCGTGCCTTCGTGGGGAAGGCGTTGATGCGGGCGCGGAGAGCGTCGATGAAGTTACGCCCAGATAGCAGGCGACTGGTGTCAGCGACCCACTGGTGTTGCCCCTTGACGGCGGCGGAAGATGACAGCGCCGCACCGTCAAAGGCAACGTGCAGGCGCGCGGCCCACATCTCTCCAACCTGCGTCGACGATTTGAGGAGGTGGCCCTCCCACATAAGATGCCGCTCCAGCGCCTCAATCTCACGCTGCACCTCGTCCCGGCCTGCACCGTCGGCGGCTGGCCCAATCCTCTTCAGCGCCAGGAGACGGGACCGGCGAAGTGTTGGCCCCATCCATCGGCATGATGGGATGCCGAGGCCTCCCTGGGCTACAGGAGCGTGGAAGTAGCCCAGGGGAGTGTCCGCCGGAAGGCGGAACCATCTCCTGACGGCGGCACGGATGGTCACATCTGCCGCTTTCAACGCACCCACTCGGGTGCGGCTGAGGGCCAGCCCATGGTACAGGCCAGGCAGAAGTACGGTGGTGAGGGCGTGGAGGCGCTGTTGCGGCTTGAGCGGAGCTCGGGAGATGACGTCCAGCTGCTCCACCAGGTGGCGTCGTGGGTTGAAAACGCAGCGACCCGCGGTGGAGAATTGCAGTCCCAGGTACCGGAAGGTTTCACCCACACGTAGGGCGGGCACGGTGGCGTTGCCCGCTTTGAAGGTAACGTCGGCGTCGACCTTCACCTTCTTGTCGCGCCCAGACGCGACTAAGGCGAGGGTGAAACACTTCCGGGCGTTGATCTGCAGCCCCAGATGGGCGAGGGCTGCGACGGCTGCGTCGATGAGGGACTGCAATCCCCTCGCGGTCGATGCAAAAAGCAGGACGTCATCTGCGAAGGCCGCAGCGTTAACTCTGCGACCAAGGATCCGAGCTCCGATGTGGGAGGGAAGTTGACTCAAAACATAGTCCACCGCAAAATTGAAAAGGAGGGGGGAGAGGGGGTCACCCTGACGCACACCCCTAGCCGGCTGCAGGGGCACGCCCACGTCGGCGCCGCCCGCTATCACTGTCGTGCTACCCTCGTAACACCTTTCGACGTACTCAATAAAGCAATCCGGCAGGCCATGAGCCCTCAGCACGGGGCGGAGGGCAGCATGGTCCACCGAATCGAACGCTTTAGAGACGTCGATCGATGCCACAAAGACAGAGCGACAGGAGCGGACTGCGTCGGTGAGAGCAGTGTCCAAGATGAAGGTGTTTTCCAACATCCCATCCCGGGGGATGAATGCCCGCTGACGTTCGTCCACAGCACATGCACGCATCAGGCGTGACGCGAGAACCTTGTGAAAGGTCCGCGCCAACACCGAGCAGACCGTAATGGGGCGAAAGTCAGCGGGGGATGTTGGTGCAGCCGTTTTGGGGAGAAGTGACGTCCGGGCGCGAAGCAGACGCTCGGGGAGGGCGCGGGCCAGGAGGAAGAGGTTCAAGAGTTTCACCAGGACTTCATGCGGCAGGCGCCGCAGCTCCGCTGGAGTCAGGCCGTCCGGCCCGGCTGCCGATCCCCTGGGCGGCAAGGCAGCAGCGACCTCCTCACGTGTGACCGGCCCCCATAGGCACTCAGGAGCGACAGGCTCCGAGTGCGGGAGAAGGCGGTCACGGATGAAGCCGGCGGTGGAGATCGGCTTCTTCGTGAAGAGGTCCGCCCAGAAGTCCAGCAGACCGGGGATGTCGGGTGGCGGCTGCAGCAGGGTGCCGTCCAGCAAGCCGCGCACGCAACGTGCACGCGACCTACGGAAGGCGTCCTGTGTGCGCGCGTATTCCCAGCGGCGCCGCTTGCGCTTCTGCAGCGGCGGAGCGGCAGGCGGCCGCTTGGATGATTGGCGCGGCCGCTGTGTCCTGGTGATCGACCTCTCCCCCCTGGACCCGACCGACGCAAGGGCATCCGGGAGCATGCCCAGGATGACATCGGGCGGCGTGCCCCGCCCCAGACCAATGACTCGATCCAGGGCAGAGAAACGCTGGGCGGAAGCAGGTAGCCCCGCCAGGTGCTCCCAGATGGCGGCGTCAGTCGGCCCCTCCGGCGGCGGCCCGGTGGTGTCGGCCGCGAAGTCCTCGGCTGCGTCGACGGGCGGCGCAGCGGCCTCGCCCGCGTCAGGCAGCGAGCTCGCTGCTCCACGGCGGGACGCCGGCTCTTCGCCCCGACCGATCTCAAGTGCCTCCATGAATTGGCGGACAAGCTGCTTGTGGGCAGCTTGCCGCCGTCGGCACTTGATTGCCTCAAGCGTTCGGTCGGGGAACATCCTGGTAAGTTCTTGATTTACAAAGAAGAACCGGGCGTCCCTCTCAAGGAACAGTTCGGCCTCTGCCTTGGCGAGCGACAGGACTTCTTCCTCCGTCCACCTCGCGCGATGCCTCTCCGTCACGATCTCAGCGTTGGCGGCCGCAGGGTGTTGGCGGCGGCGATGGACCCCGAGACCGTTCTTCGTGGTAAAAGTGCGGTGGCACTCACTGCAAGCAAAGGGAGCTACACAAACTATCGCATTTTCGTTACGGCCGGTTGGCCGGATAGGTGCTGGGGTAGCTGGGGTGGCACCTTCAGCGGAAGGGCCACCATCTCTTGTTTCTTGTCGGCTGCCCCCAACTATAAAGGGATAATGCGAGGGGGGGCTGGTAACCCCCCCAAGCCCCTGGTGCGGTCTTCCACTCTGCGAAAATCAGCGGGCCCACGAGAAGGGGAGAAGACCGCAGGAGAGGAGAGGCTAAGAGGGCTAGGCCCATGTATTGCGCATCACTCTCCCTGTAACTATAACCCAAGGAAGGCACCTCGCAGCAGCAGCACGACTACATCAAGACCGCACTTCGAAAAGCCAAGTCCGGATGCAGCCACACCGCCGCCACTTGGCCACCCCTTAAGAGAGTCATAGTTACTCCCGCCGTTTACCCGCGCTTGCTTGAATTTCTTCACGTTGACATTCAGAGCACTGGGCAGAAATCACATTGCGTCAACACCCGCTAGGGCCATCGCAATGCTTTGTTTTAATTAGACAGTCGGATTCCCCCAGTCCGTGCCAGTTCTGAGTTGATCGTTGAATGGCGGCCGAAGAGAATCCGCGCACCCGCGCGCCCCCGGAGGAGCACGCTAAGGCGGACGCGGCCTCGCAGCAAGGAAGATCCGTGGGAGGCCAAGGCACGGGACCGAGCTCGGATCCTGCACGCAGGTTGAAGCACCGGGGCGCGAACGCCGCGCAGGCGCGCGCATCCTGCACCGCCGGCCAGCACGAGGCCGACCAACGGCGAGAGCAGACCACGCCCGCGCTAAACGCCCGCACTTACCGGCACCCCTACGGCACTCACCTCGCCCAGGCCCGGCACGTTAGCGCTGACCCACTTCCCGACCAAGCCCGACACGCCCCGATCCTCAGAGCCAATCCTTATCCCGAAGTTACGGATCCAATTTGCCGACTTCCCTTACCTACATTATTCTATCGACTAGAGGCTCTTCACCTTGGAGACCTGCTGCGGATATGGGTACGAACCGGCGCGACACCTCCACGTGGCCCTCTCCCGGATTTTCAAGGTCCGAGGGGAAGATCGGGACACCGCCGCAACTGCGGTGCTCTTCGCGTTCCAAACCCTATCTCCCTGCTAGAGGATTCCAGGGAACTCGAACGCTCATGCAGAAAAGAAAACTCTTCCCCGATCTCCCGACGGCGTCTCCGGGTCCTTTTGGGTTACCCCGACGAGCATCTCTAAAAGAGGGGCCCGACTTGTATCGGTTCCGCTGCCGGGTTCCGGAATAGGAACCGGATTCCCTTTCGCCCAACGGGGGCCAGCACAAAGCGCATCATGCTATGACGGCCCCCATCAACATCGGATTTCTCCTAGGGCTTAGGATCGACTGACTCGTGTGCAACGGCTGTTCACACGAAACCCTTCTCCGCGTCAGCCCTCCAGGGCCTCGCTGGAGTATTTGCTACTACCACCAAGATCTGCACCGACGGCGGCTCCAGGCAGGCTCACGCCCAGACCCTTCTGCGCCCACCGCCGCGACCCTCCTACTCGTCAGGGCTTCGCGGCCGGCCGCAAGGACCGGCCATGACTGCCAGACTGACGGCCGAGTATAGGCACGACGCTTCAGCGCCATCCATTTTCAGGGCTAGTTGCTTCGGCAGGTGAGTTGTTACACACTCCTTAGCGGATTCCGACTTCCATGGCCACCGTCCTGCTGTCTTAAGCAACCAACGCCTTTCATGGTTTCCCATGAGCGTCGATTCGGGCGCCTTAACTCGGCGTTTGGTTCATCCCACAGCGCCAGTTCTGCTTACCAAAAGTGGCCCACTTGGCACTCCGATCCGAGTCGTTTGCTCGCGGCTTCAGCATATCAAGCAAGCCGGAGATCTCACCCATTTAAAGTTTGAGAATAGGTTGAGGTCGTTTCGGCCCCAAGGCCTCTAATCATTCGCTTTACCGGATGAGACTCGTACGAGCACCAGCTATCCTGAGGGAAACTTCGGAGGGAACCAGCTACTAGATGGTTCGATTAGTCTTTCGCCCCTATACCCAGCTCCGACGATCGATTTGCACGTCAGAATCGCTACGGACCTCCATCAGGGTTTCCCCTGACTTCGTCCTGGCCAGGCATAGTTCACCATCTTTCGGGTCCCAACGTGTACGCTCTAGGTGCGCCTC
>NW_025726855.1:40000-45000 GCF_021461385.2 Schistocerca piceifrons | reverse complement strand
CCGGAACCCAAAAGCTTTGGTTTCCCGGAGGCTGCCCGCCGAGTCATCGGAGGAACTGCGGCGGATCGCTGGCTGGCATCGTTTATGGTTAGAACTAGGGCGGTATCTGATCGCCTTCGAACCTCTAACTTTCGTTCTTGATTAATGAAAACATACTTGGCAAATGCTTTCGCTTCTGTTCGTCTTGCGACGATCCAAGAATTTCACCTCTAACGTCGCAATACGAATGCCCCCGCCTGTCCCTATTAATCATTACCTCGGGTTCCGAAAACCAACAAAATAGAACCGAGGTCCTATTCCATTATTCCATGCACACAGTATTCAGGCGGGCTTGCCTGCTTTAAGCACTCTAATTTGTTCAAAGTAAACGTGCCGGCCCACCGAGACACTCAATAAAGAGCACCCTGGTAGGATTTCAACGGGGTCCGCCTCGGGACGCACGAGCACGCACGAGGCGGTCGCACGCCTTCAGCTCGCCCCACCGGCAGGACGTCCCACGATACATGCCAGTTAAACACCGACGGGCGGTGAACCAACAGCGTGGGACACAAATCCAACTACGAGCTTTTTAACCGCAACAACTTTAATATACGCTATTGGAGCTGGAATTACCGCGGCTGCTGGCACCAGACTTGCCCTCCAATAGATACTCGTTAAAGGATTTAAAGTGTACTCATTCCGATTACGGGGCCTCGGATGAGTCCCGTATCGTTATTTTTCGTCACTACCTCCCCGTGCCGGGAGTGGGTAATTTGCGCGCCTGCTGCCTTCCTTGGATGTGGTAGCCGTTTCTCAGGCTCCCTCTCCGGAATCGAACCCTGATTCCCCGTTACCCGTTACAACCATGGTAGGCGCAGAACCTACCATCGACAGTTGATAAGGCAGACATTTGAAAGATGCGTCGCCGGTACGAGGACCGTGCGATCAGCCCAAAGTTATTCAGAGTCACCAAGGCAAACGGACCGGACGAGCCGACCGATTGGTTTTGATCTAATAAAAGCGTCCCTTCCATCTCTGGTCGGGACTCTGTTTGCATGTATTAGCTCTAGAATTACCACAGTTATCCAAGTAACGTGGGTACGATCTAAGGAACCATAACTGATTTAATGAGCCATTCGCGGTTTCACCTTAATGCGGCTTGTACTGAGACATGCATGGCTTAATCTTTGAGACAAGCATATGACTACTGGCAGGATCAACCAGGGAGCTGCGTCAACTAGAGCTGAGCAGCCGGCCGCCCGGGAGTGTGTCCCGGGGGCCCGCGCGAACACGCAAGCGTCCGCTCAATCATTCTGCAAACAGGAGGAGGCTGAGCTCCCCTGCACAATACACCTCGAAACCCTCTCAGGTCCCGGCGGCGCGCAGCGCCGTCCCAAGTACTTGGTCGGGTTCGAGAGAGGCGCAATCGCCCGGAGTTAGGCGAGTAGACGCTTTCGGTGCGACCACCCGTGCTCCCAACTGAGCTTGCCGCTGCCGACAGAGGCCCGGGAGCGTGCTGTCGTGGCATTGCCGGCGGGAGACAACACGCGCCACCTACGGTGACCGGCAGCTCCAACGCCAGCGCCACAGAAGGACAAAAGCCCCACTTGGGTGCCGAAGCGAACTCTCCCAGCACAGCGCACGCGCCAACACATCCGCACAGCTGCGATACAAACCACCAGCGAGAACCGCTGGGGCGACCGAGCAGCAGACGGCGTCGCGGCGCCGAGCGCCGGGCGGCGGCGCATCCTCAACGCACACAGTCCTCAATCGGACCAGCACACTGAAGATGTCCACCGCGCTTCGCACCGGGCCCGCGAGGACCTACTTTGGCCGCACGGCGCCGCGCGCAGGGTGCGCCGGCGCGCAGCTGCGACGCCTGCCGCGTCCGTCGGCCGGCGCGCCTGCCACTGGCCGCCCCCACCAGCCGGCTGTAGCGCGTGCGCCCACGCACCGCGCGGCCAGCACGCCGGGAGGCGCCCCCTCACCGGCCGGGGACGGTCCCACCCAGCCACCGCCGCGTATCGCTTCACACCCAGATGCCGTTCAGTTTCGTCGGCATGGTGGGTATCGCTGGAACAACCGGTTAGTACCTCAACCTATCGTCGCCATCACCGATTCACCCCTAGCGAGAACAACCGCACCACAACAGGTTACCATTTGTTCATTTGCGTAACTTCACCAGAAAACGCAGGCGTCCATCGCCATTTGCAACTTCAACGATTATTGCATGCCTGTGTCAGGTGTCACGCCACACTACGTCTGCCCACATACACGCAACAAAATGTGCACGCCTAGACAATACGTGGAAGGTGGCCCCCGTACGTATGCGATGTCCATTGCTCGAACGACTGTCAACCGGCCTCTGTAGCATGTCGCAGATATGGAACGCGGTGCACCATGCCATCACGGTGTGTGAGGAGAGACGACTAGGTCCGAATACATCAACAGACAGCTCATGCTGATCGCCATCCACGGCGTCCGTTCCTCCCACACGTCTCTATGGCGTACCACACTGCAATCCAGCTCTCATAGGGAGACGACACGTAGCTGCGTGCACAATATTTGCACTGTATGGTCCGCCGTTTTTGGGCGCAGTCGTTGTGCGGTCACACATGTGCCACGATGTATCATTCAGTACATAAGGACGAATGTGCAGTACAGATTGTGGTTCACGCGTACGACATCAGCGGACAGTTGACACAGGCCGCACCACAACGTAGCCTGAGTACGTCGCATGCGAAGGGCATTGAACATGCAAACTTCTCACCAACCAGCTTGCGAAGGCAGGGGGCAAGGTGGGGACGTGGGGAGGGGCGGCATGTACGTCCTGCTGCCATCCACATTACAGTGTACAGCAGGAGCATGTGGAAAGTGAGCAAGACTTGCAAGGTGTTTAACATGAAGCGATACACAGGGGTGCGGGCAGTGCGAGTAGCGAACTATATTGCGAGGGTTGCGGGTGGGCAACACTACAGTAATTGAACGAGTCGTATAACAATTACAGAGCAGGTTTAGGCGACAACGTGGGTTACGTTAAGGCGACAACATGGGTTAGGTTAAGGCACAACATGGGTTAGGTTAAGGCACAACATGGGTTAGGTTAAGGCACAACATGGGTTAGGTTAAGGCACAACATGGGTTAGGTTAAGGCACAACATGGGTTAGGTTAAGGCACAACATGGGTTAGGTTAAGGCACAACATGGGTTAGGTTAAGGCACAACATGGGTTAGGTTAAGGCACAACATGGGTTAGGTTGAGGCACAACATGGGTTAGGTTAAGGCACAACATGGGTTAGGTTGAGGCACAACATGGGTTAGGTTGAGGCACAACATGGGTTAGGTTGAGGCACAACATGGGTTAGGTTGAGGCACAACATGGGTTAGGTTAAGGTACAACATGGGTTAGGTTAAGGTACAACATGGGTTAGGTTAAGGTACAACATGGGTTAGGTTAAGGTACAACATGGGTTAGGTTAAGGTACAACATGGGTTAGGTTAAGGTACAACATAGGTTAGGTTAAGGTACAACATAGGTTAGGTTAAGGTACAACATAGGTTAGGTTAAGGTACAACATAGGTTAGGTTAAGGTACAACATAGGTTAGGTTAAGGTACAACATAGGTTAGGTTAAGGTACAACATAGGTTAGGTTAGGTTAGGTTAGGTTACACGTTGTTGTACGGAAAGGTGTAGGGGGGGGGGGGGGCGGGGGCGGCAGGTTCGTTGATAGTGATTATAGTAAGTGAATGCTTGTGACATGATCAGATTTGTCACGTCAGGATGCACCTTTGGCTTATTAGAGGCGGCGCTCCAATTCTATGCTTGTGTGAGACCTGTGTCTTTGACTCATGTCATTGTTTGTGCGCTGTGACAGGAGGTACTATTGTGATGTTGGGTGCACCGTTGTATAGGACATGTGTGGGTGTTGGTGCCTGGTCTGCGCAATGGTGGATGTCGAAAGGCTGGGATATTGTATTTTCCGCACGGACCTCCTGGTCTGGTTGTGATAGTGTGGATTGTGTAATGTGGCGGAGAAGATGCACTGGATGTTGTTCCATGCTGGTGCTTACATATTGTATGTGCGCCTGTTAGAAGCAGAGAGTGGTGCGTGATCAGAGTGTCTGGCTGACGTGTGGTTCCCATTTTGGGCAGACTCTTTCAGCATGTATACGGACAGTTGTGTATATTTGCTGTAGTTTGATGGCTCTGCATTGATTACTAATCAGCGCCGTGTGTACGGGTAATCTGGTTCCAGTCCAAAATGTTCCATCTGTGTACATTAGTGACAAAGACTCCCCCCATGCAGTGGGGCTCGGTCTGTTATAACTCTTCCGCGTAATATATTTGCGCCACGTTTTTGCGACTGCGAGTGCGAGTGCAACGCGCATGGGGACCGACATGCTGATGGCTCGGTATCGGACGCCGTACAGTGAGCAACGCGATCGCGTCTCTCGCTCGTAAGTGGTACAGGTCGCGGCTCATGTATACGGACAGCGGGAATGTCGCATATTGGAAATAACTCTTCATGAAACGCAAGTTATAGGGGTGGATTGCACTTTACGAGTGCGGGAAACGTCCGCCGTTCATCCGCTGGAGGTGCGAGTTTGGCGGTTGGGGTGGTGCACGAACGGGTGCGGGTGGCGTCATTGCCGGTCCACGGCTTCGTGCGGCAGAGCCACTGGAGATTGGGTGCTATGGTCGACAGAGGCTGCAGCCTTTGTGGGTGGCGTCGAAAGGCGGCCACTGTGGCGCCATCGCTGTCTTAGTCGGCTTGGCGTCTCATAGATGGCGGTAGCGTCGTTGCAGGAGGTCATGTTGCGGGAGACCTACAGATGGCGGTATGTTTTGTGGTGCGGACGTAGTGTTGTCAGATGCGCATAGATGGCGGTATTGCATGTGGTGTCGCCCTATTTTCATAGATGGCGATACTGTTTTGCCGGCATGGGTGGCGTAGTTCCGTCGGATCCCTGTAGGTGGCAGTGTGCTATGTCTACTGTCGACACCCACGGCACCACTAT
>NW_025726855.1:30000-32500 GCF_021461385.2 Schistocerca piceifrons | reverse complement strand
GCGCGAACACGCAAGCGTCCGCTCAATCATTCTGCAAACAGGAGGAGGCTGAGCTCCCCTGCACAATACACCTCGAAACCCTCTCAGGTCCCGGCGGCGCGCAGCGCCGTCCCAAGTACTTGGTCGGGTTCGAGAGAGGCGCAATCGCCCGGAGTTAGGCGAGTAGACGCTTTCGGTGCGACCACCCGTGCTCCCAACTGAGCTTGCCGCTGCCGACAGAGGCCCGGGAGCGTGCTGTCGTGGCATTGCCGGCGGGAGACAACACGCGCCACCTACGGTGACCGGCAGCTCCAACGCCAGCGCCACAGAAGGACAAAAGCCCCACTTGGGTGCCGAAGCGAACTCTCCCAGCACAGCGCACGCGCCAACACATCCGCACAGCTGCGATACAAACCACCAGCGAGAACCGCTGGGGCGACCGAGCAGCAGACGGCGTCGCGGCGCCGAGCGCCGGGCGGCGGCGCATCCTCAACGCACACAGTCCTCAATCGGACCAGCACACTGAAGATGTCCACCGCGCTTCGCACCGGGCCCGCGAGGACCTACTTTGGCCGCACGGCGCCGCGCGCAGGGTGCGCCGGCGCGCAGCTGCGACGCCTGCCGCGTCCGTCGGCCGGCGCGCCTGCCACTGGCCGCCCCCACCAGCCGGCTGTAGCGCGTGCGCCCACGCACCGCGCGGCCAGCACGCCGGGAGGCGCCCCCTCACCGGCCGGGGACGGTCCCACCCAGCCACCGCCGCGTATCGCTTCACACCCAGATGCCGTTCAGTTTCGTCGGCATGGTGGGTATCGCTGGAACAACCGGTTAGTACCTCAACCTATCGTCGCCATCACCGATTCACCCCTAGCGAGAACAACCGCACCACAACAGGTTACCATTTGTTCATTTGCGTAACTTCACCAGAAAACGCAGGCGTCCATCGCCATTTGCAACTTCAACGATTATTGCATGCCTGTGTCAGGTGTCACGCCACACTACGTCTGCCCACATACACGCAACAAAATGTGCACGCCTAGACAATACGTGGAAGGTGGCCCCCGTACGTATGCGATGTCCATTGCTCGAACGACTGTCAACCGGCCTCTGTAGCATGTCGCAGATATGGAACGCGGTGCACCATGCCATCACGGTGTGTGAGGAGAGACGACTAGGTCCGAATACATCAACAGACAGCTCATGCTGATCGCCATCCACGGCGTCCGTTCCTCCCACACGTCTCTATGGCGTACCACACTGCAATCCAGCTCTCATAGGGAGACGACACGTAGCTGCGTGCACAATATTTGCACTGTATGGTCCGCCGTTTTTGGGCGCAGTCGTTGTGCGGTCACACATGTGCCACGATGTATCATTCAGTACATAAGGACGAATGTGCAGTACAGATTGTGGTTCACGCGTACGACATCAGCGGACAGTTGACACAGGCCGCACCACAACGTAGCCTGAGTACGTCGCATGCGAAGGGCATTGAACATGCAAACTTCTCACCAACCAGCTTGCGAAGGCAGGGGGCAAGGTGGGGACGTGGGGAGGGGCGGCATGTACGTCCTGCTGCCATCCACATTACAGTGTACAGCAGGAGCATGTGGAAAGTGAGCAAGACTTGCAAGGTGTTTAACATGAAGCGATACACAGGGGTGCGGGCAGTGCGAGTAGCGAACTATATTGCGAGGGTTGCGGGTGGGCAACACTACAGTAATTGAACGAGTCGTATAACAATTACAGAGCAGGTTTAGGCGACAACGTGGGTTACGTTAAGGCGACAACATGGGTTAGGTTAAGGCACAACATGGGTTAGGTTAAGGCACAACATGGGTTAGGTTAAGGCACAACATGGGTTAGGTTAAGGCACAACATGGGTTAGGTTAAGGCACAACATGGGTTAGGTTAAGGCACAACATGGGTTAGGTTAAGGCACAACATGGGTTAGGTTAAGGCACAACATGGGTTAGGTTAAGGCACAACATGGGTTAGGTTGAGGCACAACATGGGTTAGGTTGAGGCACAACATGGGTTAGGTTGAGGCACAACATGGGTTAGGTTGAGGCACAACATGGGTTAGGTTAAGGTACAACATGGGTTAGGTTAAGGTACAACATGGGTTAGGTTAAGGTACAACATGGGTTAGGTTAAGGTACAACATGGGTTAGGTTAAGGTACAACATGGGTTAGGTTAAGGTACAACATAGGTTAGGTTAAGGTACAACATAGGTTAGGTTAAGGTACAACATAGGTTAGGTTAAGGTACAACATAGGTTAGGTTAAGGTACAACATAGGTTAGGTTAAGGTACAACATAGGTTAGGTTAGGTTAGGTTAGGTTACACGTTGTTGTACGGAAAGGTGTAGGGGGGGGGGGGGGGCGGGGGCGGCAGGTTCGTTGATAGTGATTATAGTAAGTGAATGCTTGTGACATGATCAGATTTGTCACGTCAGGATGCACCTTTGGCTTATTAGAGGCGGCGCTCCAATTCTATGCTTGTGTGAGACCTGTGTCTTTG
>NW_025726855.1:22500-25000 GCF_021461385.2 Schistocerca piceifrons | reverse complement strand
ATTAAGTCATACAAATTACGCGGGCACTGGATTGCTCTCAGACGCCTCATAACACTAGGCCACCATAAGTTATCAAAGGCCCCTGCTATATCTACAAATATTACTACCACATACTTCTCCTCACAATCCACACTACCCAACACTTGCCTAATAGCCATTTCTGTCGATGCGCCCTTTCGAAACCCAAACTGGTTGTGGGCCTTGATATTTGAATCGTCATAGCGTTTTTCTAGACGACTGACTACTAACCTTTCCAGAATTTTCCCTAAGATAGACAGAAGGCATATTGGACGGTAGGATTTAGGCTCATCCCTAGGTTTGTCTAGTGATTTCAGCAATATGCAGACATTTCCCTCCTTCCACGTATCTGGGACTCTTCTTTCCTGCAGACATTTATTGTATAAATCTGAGAGAAGATGGGGACTGGTGCGCCAAACTCTTTTTAGATAGGGACAGCGGGAATCTCGTTAATCCATTCATGCGCGTCACTAATTAGATGACGAGGCATTTGGCTACCTTAAGAGAGTCATAGTTACTCCCGCCGTTTACCCGCGCTTGCTTGAATTTCTTCACGTTGACATTCAGAGCACTGGGCAGAAATCACATTGCGTCAACACCCGCTAGGGCCATCGCAATGCTTTGTTTTAATTAGACAGTCGGATTCCCCCAGTCCGTGCCAGTTCTGAGTTGATCGTTGAATGGCGGCCGAAGAGAATCCGCGCACCCGCGCGCCCCCGGAGGAGCACGCTAAGGCGGACGCGGCCTCGCAGCAAGGAAGATCCGTGGGAGGCCAAGGCACGGGACCGAGCTCGGATCCTGCACGCAGGTTGAAGCACCGGGGCGCGAACGCCGCGCAGGCGCGCGCATCCTGCACCGCCGGCCAGCACGAGGCCGACCAACGGCGAGAGCAGACCACGCCCGCGCTAAACGCCCGCACTTACCGGCACCCCTACGGCACTCACCTCGCCCAGGCCCGGCACGTTAGCGCTGACCCACTTCCCGACCAAGCCCGACACGCCCCGATCCTCAGAGCCAATCCTTATCCCGAAGTTACGGATCCAATTTGCCGACTTCCCTTACCTACATTATTCTATCGACTAGAGGCTCTTCACCTTGGAGACCTGCTGCGGATATGGGTACGAACCGGCGCGACACCTCCACGTGGCCCTCTCCCGGATTTTCAAGGTCCGAGGGGAAGATCGGGACACCGCCGCAACTGCGGTGCTCTTCGCGTTCCAAACCCTATCTCCCTGCTAGAGGATTCCAGGGAACTCGAACGCTCATGCAGAAAAGAAAACTCTTCCCCGATCTCCCGACGGCGTCTCCGGGTCCTTTTGGGTTACCCCGACGAGCATCTCTAAAAGAGGGGCCCGACTTGTATCGGTTCCGCTGCCGGGTTCCGGAATAGGAACCGGATTCCCTTTCGCCCAACGGGGGCCAGCACAAAGCGCATCATGCTATGACGGCCCCCATCAACATCGGATTTCTCCTAGGGCTTAGGATCGACTGACTCGTGTGCAACGGCTGTTCACACGAAACCCTTCTCCGCGTCAGCCCTCCAGGGCCTCGCTGGAGTATTTGCTACTACCACCAAGATCTGCACCGACGGCGGCTCCAGGCAGGCTCACGCCCAGACCCTTCTGCGCCCACCGCCGCGACCCTCCTACTCGTCAGGGCTTCGCGGCCGGCCGCAAGGACCGGCCATGACTGCCAGACTGACGGCCGAGTATAGGCACGACGCTTCAGCGCCATCCATTTTCAGGGCTAGTTGCTTCGGCAGGTGAGTTGTTACACACTCCTTAGCGGATTCCGACTTCCATGGCCACCGTCCTGCTGTCTTAAGCAACCAACGCCTTTCATGGTTTCCCATGAGCGTCGATTCGGGCGCCTTAACTCGGCGTTTGGTTCATCCCACAGCGCCAGTTCTGCTTACCGAAAGTGGCCCACTTGGCACTCCGATCCGAGTCGTTTGCTCGCGGCTTCAGCATATCAAGCAAGCCGGAGATCTCACCCATTTAAAGTTTGAGAATAGGTTGAGGTCGTTTCGGCCCCAAGGCCTCTAATCATTCGCTTTACCGGATGAGACTCGTACGAGCACCAGCTATCCTGAGGGAAACTTCGGAGGGAACCAGCTACTAGATGGTTCGATTAGTCTTTCGCCCCTATACCCAGCTCCGACGATCGATTTGCACGTCAGAATCGCTACGGACCTCCATCAGGGTTTCCCCTGACTTCGTCCTGGCCAGGCATAGTTCACCATCTTTCGGGTCCCAACGTGTACGCTCTAGGTGCGCCTCACCTCGCAATGAGGACGAGACGCCCCGGGAGTGCGGAGGCCGCCGCCCCGTGAAGGGCGGGGAAGCCCCATCCTCCCTCGGCCCGCGCAAGGCGAGACCTTCACTTTCATTACGCCTTTAGGTTTCGTACAGCCCAATGACTCGCGCACATGTTAGACTCCTTGGTCCGTGTTTCAAGACGGGTCGTGAAATTGTCCAAAGCT
>NW_025726855.1:10000-20000 GCF_021461385.2 Schistocerca piceifrons | reverse complement strand
TCACCTCTAACGTCGCAATACGAATGCCCCCGCCTGTCCCTATTAATCATTACCTCGGGTTCCGAAAACCAACAAAATAGAACCGAGGTCCTATTCCATTATTCCATGCACACAGTATTCAGGCGGGCTTGCCTGCTTTAAGCACTCTAATTTGTTCAAAGTAAACGTGCCGGCCCACCGAGACACTCAATAAAGAGCACCCTGGTAGGATTTCAACGGGGTCCGCCTCGGGACGCACGAGCACGCACGAGGCGGTCGCACGCCTTCAGCTCGCCCCACCGGCAGGACGTCCCACGATACATGCCAGTTAAACACCGACGGGCGGTGAACCAACAGCGTGGGACACAAATCCAACTACGAGCTTTTTAACCGCAACAACTTTAATATACGCTATTGGAGCTGGAATTACCGCGGCTGCTGGCACCAGACTTGCCCTCCAATAGATACTCGTTAAAGGATTTAAAGTGTACTCATTCCGATTACGGGGCCTCGGATGAGTCCCGTATCGTTATTTTTCGTCACTACCTCCCCGTGCCGGGAGTGGGTAATTTGCGCGCCTGCTGCCTTCCTTGGATGTGGTAGCCGTTTCTCAGGCTCCCTCTCCGGAATCGAACCCTGATTCCCCGTTACCCGTTACAACCATGGTAGGCGCAGAACCTACCATCGACAGTTGATAAGGCAGACATTTGAAAGATGCGTCGCCGGTACGAGGACCGTGCGATCAGCCCAAAGTTATTCAGAGTCACCAAGGCAAACGGACCGGACGAGCCGACCGATTGGTTTTGATCTAATAAAAGCGTCCCTTCCATCTCTGGTCGGGACTCTGTTTTTTTTTTTTTTTTTTTTTTTTTTTTTTTTTTTTTTAAAAAAAAAAAAAAAAAAAAAAAAAAAAAAAAAAAAATCTTTATTGACAACAATATTATTTATACATGTTTAGCCCACCTCCTAACATGATTAGTGGGCCATAATGATTATTACATAGTTTAATATTTTGCAGCTAATTTACAAATAGTGTTAGTGAGCTACTTTCTAAGTTCTTAGGTAATATTAAATTCCTACAGTTACAATAATACTTTAGTTTACCTATGCATTCTATTTATGAGATACTACTTTAGGTTCCTGAGTTAGTGTTAATTTCTTGCAAAAGCAATGAGCAGTTTAATTTACCTATGTCTAATCTAGAATGACCACTAACTGCAGCGTCACAGGTGTGCCAGTGAGTATAAACCTACTTGGAGTGGCCAGGCTCCCCGAGCTAACCCCGAGGAGCGTGCCCCTGGCACTGGGCCGGCCGAGGTTAGTAATCGCTGCAGCTTCCTATGTTAGTATTCTAATCTAATCCTACTCTACTAACTTAACCTACGTCTTATTGGTGCTTTGTCGTGATCGGTTTGTTGATCCCATCCCCCTAATCCCGCACGTGGCGGTTTCCAACTACCAGAAGTCGGCCATTCCACGCACAGGCGGTATGGGACTGAGATCAAGTCCTAATCGGTTGGTTGTTCGAGAATTAGGTATTTGATATTTACCCTAGATCCCTTAGGTACTCTATTAAAACCTTTCGTGATACCTCTTCTGCCAGAGCATTCAAGGTATGAAAAGTGTCTTCCTGCCTTAAAAGGTCGTATGTCTGGTTATGTGGAAGTCTGTCTCTGTAAGTTTCCGCCACGTCATTGAAGAGAGGGCACTCGAAAACCACATGTTCGGGAGTTCCTTCCGCTGCGCCACAGTCGCACTCGGGGGTTGCCCTTTTCCCAAACCGACATAAGTATGTCGGATAGGGTCCATGACCAGTGAGGAAGTGGATGAGTCCTCGTGTGGGTTCAAAATACTTCATTGTACCACGTTCTTTGACATCAGGTAAGAACTCAAATGTTCTTCTTCCCGTTTCATCCTCCTCCCAGTTCCTTTGCCACAGTTCCTCCCCTCTGTTTCTTATCTCCCTTTTATCCTCTACTCTCACACCCATGATATCTATTATTTTTTCCCCATCTCCTTTTTTCACCCAATACCATGCCGCTTGTTCTCTAATTTTGATGTCTAGCGGGCAGAGCCCCATTATAACTAACAGAGCTCCCCCCGGTGACGTCCTATAGGCCCCCACTGATCTTAGTATCATGTTTCTCTGGACTCTTCTCACTGTCATGGCGGGCACGACCCGCGTGAGCCTGTGCGCCCAGACTCCCGAGCCGTAACCCACTACTGATGTGAGGATGCTGTTGTGATAAAGTCTGATAAGATGAGGGGGGAGATGAAAACGTTTATGTCCAATGGAAATGAGATTGTTTAATATTTGTAGAGCTTTCTGTGTTACGGCTTCTATGTGCCTTCCGAAGTTCCATCTCTCGTCAATTATGACTCCCAGATATCGTGCCTCACGTCGCCGAAGAACTGGTGAGCCATCGATTCTCACTGTAGGATTTCTTATTAGCTGACCTTTTAGTAACAGATAAGTAGACTTGCTTGGGGAAATTTTCATTTTCGTTTTAAGACACCATTGGTGTAGTCTTTCAATGGCCCTTTCAATTTTTGGTTCTATATCCTCTCGGCTACGACCGCCGACCAGCAGGAGGAGGTCATCTGCGTAGGCTATCACCTCTAGCACTTCTTCACTTTGTTGTAGTTCGTCTAACAAAGGTTCCATATGCAAGTCCCAAAACAGGGGCCCCAGTACTGAGCCTTGGGGACATCCCTTACTAATTGTTTTTCCGATTCTTCCGCTAGGGGATGATAGCCAAACCTCCCTATCCTTACAATAGCTCCTCAGACACCCATATAGCGGCCCTGGACACTCCTTCTCCCGTAAGCAGGAGAAGAGCGAAGGCCACCACAGGTTGTCGAAGGCGCCACTGATGTCCACCATGATGCCAACGACATATTTGTGCGGGGTCGAGCCGCAGACCTCAGCCGCCAGAGCGATCGCATCAGATGCCGACCGTCCCGGCCTGAAGCCGAACTGCCTGTTGCTCATCCCGCACAGCATCCGATGAGCCGTCAATCTGTCAGCCAGCAGTTTCTCCAAGAGCTTTCCGAATAGGTCCAATAAACAGATTGGCCTATAGGATTTGGCGTCAGTTGGATCTTTCTCTGGTCCCTTCTTGATTATGATTACATTTGCAGTTTTCCAGATCTTGGGAAACTTCCTTTGTTGGAGACACTCATTGAAGAGGCGAGTTAACGGCGCCACCAACTGGGGTGCCAGAAATTGCACCACCTCAGCCACAATGCCGTCTGGTCCTGGAGCTTTCCCTCGTTTCAGGGACTTTATTTGTGCAGCCACCTCCTCTTCCGAGAATGGGTAGACTGCCGTGTTGTTATTGTATTCCATTACATATGCGTCCCGCAGTTGCTTTTGGTTTTCAGTTTCCTCGTCCGCGTTGTCGTCAGGCAGCAGGGACTGGAGAAGGACCTCAGCAGTTTCCTGCCAAGACTCCGTCATCCCGTCCCCCCGCCTGACAGTTGATAGCTCCAGAGGAGAGCGGATTTTTTCCCTTACCAATTTATAAGGGAGGCCCCACGGATCCACAGCTAACTGGTTCAGCACATAGCTTTCCCAGCTCCGTAGTCTCACTTCACGTAGTGCCTTCTGAAAACCTTGCTTAGCCTCCCTGTATTGCAGCTGCCATCTTTGTCTTTCCAGCCAGACGACACTGCGCTGGTAGTTTCTCCTTAGCCTTCTGACAGACCGACGTAACTCCTCTAATTCGGGCGACCATGGTGCTGGTGAGGCCGCCACGGCCTTCCTCCTGGTTGGTACAGCGGCCCTCACCGCTCTATGTACTGCACCCACCAGTTCCTCAGCTTGTCTGTCTATGTCGAAGTCTTCGTGTACGTCACCTTCTGGTGATGGAGGAATGTCGCACTCCCTCGCTAAGAGTTCCCAATCCGCTCTATTATAATTGTACTGCACCTCCCATCCCATGGTCCAGCGGCACTCTCTTTCACTCAAGGTGAAAGTTATTAGGTTGTGGTCGCTCGTGGTGGCATTGCCTATAACTGTCCAGTTCTTTATTAAATTGGCTGCGTTATGTGACGTTAAGGTAACGTCTATGTTCGTTCCTTGTCCTCCTCCTGCTGTGTAGGTAGGAGGATTGCCCGGCTTGTTTGCCACCACGAGCTGTGAAGCCATTAAAAAGTCCTCTACTTTATCACCATTTGCATCTCTGGTGCCGCTGTACCATAGGGGGGATTTTGCATTGATGTCAGCTGTTATTATTATTTTTCGTCCTCGCAACGCCGTGGTGACTCTTGCCAGATGTTCCAAATGCCGTTCTATTTCATCTCCATATTGGAAGTACATGTTTATGAGTATGATTACTCCCGTTGGTGACTGGAGCTCCACGACGTTGCAGTGACGAGTTGCAAATTGTGAGAGGGTAGTTACCCTTAGGAGTTTATTTGTTATTATTATTGCTGCTCTTGGATCCTCATCTCCGCTGACAATTTGCCATGTTGTAGCAGCAAAGGCTATTTTCCCAGCTTGGGAGTACGGCTCCTGTAGGCAGAGCACATCTAGTCTCCTCTCCTCCACCTCTTTACGGAGCTCCTGCATGACAAGTCGACTGTTATGCGTGTTCAGTTGTCCAATTGTTATTTCTGTCGTCGTGGAAAGTATGTGTGCATATGGTCGTCCGGCCAGGTCTTACTCCAGTCGAAAGCAATTCGTCCATTTGCCAGTACGGCCTGTTCGTAGATGTCCTGAAGGTCAAACTTTTCACTGCGTCTCTCAAAAACTTTTTTCAGTAAGTCTCGCAGGGCTCCGAAATCGGTTGGGAGATTCACTGACTTAAGCTGTATTCTATCTACAGCCTCCATTACCGAGAAGGTTACCTTTCTTCCCTCTTCGTGTCCTACTCGGACCACATGCCGTAAGGCGGTGGCCAGGGTAATCGGCTCTTCCAGTCTGGCCAGTTGCATCGTGTACTCGATGTTGGGATAAACCCTTACCGGGTCCACGGGTGGCAATCTGACCACTGGGGTGTTATGCACTGTGGGCTTCGAGCTTGTGCTTGTAACAGCACTTTCTTGTATGGGTTTTATGCTGGGTTTTATCAAAGATATCTCTGTTGTAGGATGCTCTTGCCGCTTCAGGTGGATCGTCGGCATTATTTCCCTTCGTCGAGGGGCGGGATCTATGTTAACCACTGGAGGATCTGTCTGTATATTTTTGTCTATCATATAAGGCTCCGTTTGTACGGCCTTATCTGTTATTTCCGTTGTAGTGGCACTTGAAAGCGCCATTAGGAAATTCTTAAATCTGGTTGCCCTCATAACGTCCCGCCTCCTCTTACTTGGGGATTTATGTTTTGGCATCCTATTTCTTGGGCTATGATCAGCCATAGTCTATTTTTGAGATGAGTCGTTGTTCCAACATTCTGTATGTTGGGCAACTGCGTCCTGGGGCTCCGCATGACTTCTTCCCTCGGTTTTTGCAGGGAATACAGACCGCTGCTGCTTTACAGTCTTTACGGCTATGTCCACTTGTACCACATTTCGTGCAAGCCGACTCCCTGGTGCACATCCTTAGGATGTGGTCCAGGTCACCACAGTTGTGGCAGCGAGGTACCACGATGTAGTCTCTTACGTTAATTGAGTGAAAACCTACATATAGTCTGCTCATTGCTGTAATTCTTTTCCACATCTGTGCCGTGACCTCGGCTACGTGATGTACCACATCACGCCCCCGAGGCCCCGTCTTGAATCTCAATCTAAAGCTCTTTCTGAATTCCTCCTCGTCTGTGTCATCGAAATTTTGCTCTCTTATTGTATTCGTCAATTCGTCATCTGTCATGATGGTTGGAACGTCGTAGAGAATTACAAGTGGATTCCTCTTCTTGGGAGGTTCGCACTTGACAAGTGAATTTAATTTCTGATTGTTTAATATTTTGTCCTTGTCCTCTTCCGAGGCTACTTCTACTATAACTGAGTTTCTACTAGGTTTTATTCTTTTTATTCTGATCTTATCTTTGGTCGGGTTTATGGTCTTCGTAAAGAGCTCTTGTATTTTCTTGACACTGGTGTCTTGCCCAGGCAGTGTCCTGAGGAAGACCGCAGTGTCTGTTCTTTTGACTGCTTTGTCAATACTATCTTTTGTAGTATGCAGCTTTGTTGGCGCCTGCGCAGCCACCGCCGCCCAAGTCTTAGTTGGTTGGTTTCTCAATCTTTGATTTTCTTTTTCCAGTTCTTCTACTCGTCCTTCTAATTTAGCGTGGGCGATGGCCCATGCAGTAAGTTCATTTTTAATAGCTGTTTGCATGTATTAGCTCTAGAATTACCACAGTTATCCAAGTAACGTGGGTACGATCTAAGGAACCATAACTGATTTAATGAGCCATTCGCGGTTTCACCTTAATGCGGCTTGTACTGAGACATGCATGGCTTAATCTTTGAGACAAGCATATGACTACTGGCAGGATCAACCAGGGAGCTGCGTCAACTAGAGCTGAGCAGCCGGCCGCCCGGGAGTGTGTCCCGGGGGCCCGCGCGAACACGCAAGCGTCCGCTCAATCATTCTGCAAACAGGAGGAGGCTGAGCTCCCCTGCACAATACACCTCGAAACCCTCTCAGGTCCCGGCGGCGCGCAGCGCCGTCCCAAGTACTTGGTCGGGTTCGAGAGAGGCGCAATCGCCCGGAGTTAGGCGAGTAGACGCTTTCGGTGCGACCACCCGTGCTCCCAACTGAGCTTGCCGCTGCCGACAGAGGCCCGGGAGCGTGCTGTCGTGGCATTGCCGGCGGGAGACAACACGCGCCACCTACGGTGACCGGCAGCTCCAACGCCAGCGCCACAGAAGGACAAAAGCCCCACTTGGGTGCCGAAGCGAACTCTCCCAGCACAGCGCACGCGCCAACACATCCGCACAGCTGCGATACAAACCACCAGCGAGAACCGCTGGGGCGACCGAGCAGCAGACGGCGTCGCGGCGCCGAGCGCCGGGCGGCGGCGCATCCTCAACGCACACAGTCCTCAATCGGACCAGCACACTGAAGATGTCCACCGCGCTTCGCACCGGGCCCGCGAGGACCTACTTTGGCCGCACGGCGCCGCGCGCAGGGTGCGCCGGCGCGCAGCTGCGACGCCTGCCGCGTCCGTCGGCCGGCGCGCCTGCCACTGGCCGCCCCCACCAGCCGGCTGTAGCGCGTGCGCCCACGCACCGCGCGGCCAGCACGCCGGGAGGCGCCCCCTCACCGGCCGGGGACGGTCCCACCCAGCCACCGCCGCGTATCGCTTCACACCCAGATGCCGTTCAGTTTCGTCGGCATGGTGGGTATCGCTGGAACAACCGGTTAGTACCTCAACCTATCGTCGCCATCACCGATTCACCCCTAGCGAGAACAACCGCACCACAACAGGTTACCATTTGTTCATTTGCGTAACTTCACCAGAAAACGCAGGCGTCCATCGCCATTTGCAACTTCAACGATTATTGCATGCCTGTGTCAGGTGTCACGCCACACTACGTCTGCCCACATACACGCAACAAAATGTGCACGCCTAGACAATACGTGGAAGGTGGCCCCCGTACGTATGCGATGTCCATTGCTCGAACGACTGTCAACCGGCCTCTGTAGCATGTCGCAGATATGGAACGCGGTGCACCATGCCATCACGGTGTGTGAGGAGAGACGACTAGGTCCGAATACATCAACAGACAGCTCATGCTGATCGCCATCCACGGCGTCCGTTCCTCCCACACGTCTCTATGGCGTACCACACTGCAATCCAGCTCTCATAGGGAGACGACACGTAGCTGCGTGCACAATATTTGCACTGTATGGTCCGCCGTTTTTGGGCGCAGTCGTTGTGCGGTCACACATGTGCCACGATGTATCATTCAGTACATAAGGACGAATGTGCAGTACAGATTGTGGTTCACGCGTACGACATCAGCGGACAGTTGACACAGGCCGCACCACAACGTAGCCTGAGTACGTCGCATGCGAAGGGCATTGAACATGCAAACTTCTCACCAACCAGCTTGCGAAGGCAGGGGGCAAGGTGGGGACGTGGGGAGGGGCGGCATGTACGTCCTGCTGCCATCCACATTACAGTGTACAGCAGGAGCATGTGGAAAGTGAGCAAGACTTGCAAGGTGTTTAACATGAAGCGATACACAGGGGTGCGGGCAGTGCGAGTAGCGAACTATATTGCGAGGGTTGCGGGTGGGCAACACTACAGTAATTGAACGAGTCGTATAACAATTACAGAGCAGGTTTAGGCGACAACGTGGGTTACGTTAAGGCGACAACATGGGTTAGGTTAAGGCACAACATGGGTTAGGTTAAGGCACAACATGGGTTAGGTTAAGGCACAACATGGGTTAGGTTAAGGCACAACATGGGTTAGGTTAAGGCACAACATGGGTTAGGTTAAGGCACAACATGGGTTAGGTTAAGGCACAACATGGGTTAGGTTAAGGCACAACATGGGTTAGGTTAAGGCACAACATGGGTTAGGTTGAGGCACAACATGGGTTAGGTTAAGGCACAACATGGGTTAGGTTGAGGCACAACATGGGTTAGGTTGAGGCACAACATGGGTTAGGTTGAGGCACAACATGGGTTAGGTTGAGGCACAACATGGGTTAGGTTAAGGTACAACATGGGTTAGGTTAAGGTACAACATGGGTTAGGTTAAGGTACAACATGGGTTAGGTTAAGGTACAACATGGGTTAGGTTAAGGTACAACATGGGTTAGGTTAAGGTACAACATAGGTTAGGTTAAGGTACAACATAGGTTAGGTTAAGGTACAACATAGGTTAGGTTAAGGTACAACATAGGTTAGGTTAAGGTACAACATAGGTTAGGTTAAGGTACAACATAGGTTAGGTTAAGGTACAACATAGGTTAGGTTAGGTTAGGTTAGGTTACACGTTGTTGTACGGAAAGGTGTAGGGGGGGGGGGCGGGGGCGGCAGGTTCGTTGATAGTGATTATAGTAAGTGAATGCTTGTGACATGATCAGATTTGTCACGTCAGGATGCACCTTTGGCTTATTAGAGGCGGCGCTCCAATTCTATGCTTGTGTGAGACCTGTGTCTTTGACTCATGTCATTGTTTGTGCGCTGTGACAGGAGGTACTATTGTGATGTTGGGTGCACCGTTGTATAGGACATGTGTGGGTGTTGGTGCCTGGTCTGCGCAATGGTGGATGTCGAAAGGCTGGGATATTGTATTTTCCGCACGGACCTCCTGGTCTGGTTGTGATAGTGTGGATTGTGTAATGTGGCGGAGAAGATGCACTGGATGTTGTTCCATGCTGGTGCTTACATATTGTATGTGCGCCTGTTAGAAGCAGAGAGTGGTGCGTGATCAGAGTGTCTGGCTGACGTGTGGTTCCCATTTTGGGCAGACTCTTTCAGCATGTATACGGACAGTTGTGTATATTTGCTGTAGTTTGATGGCTCTGCATTGATTACTAATCAGCGCCGTGTGTACGGGTAATCTGGTTCCAGTCCAAAATGTTCCATCTGTGTACATTAGTGACAAAGACTCCCCCCATGCAGTGGGGCTCGGTCTGTTATAACTCTTCCGCGTAATATATTTGCCCCACGTTTTTGCGACTGCGAGTGCGAGTGCAACGCGCATGGGGACCGACATGCTGATGGCTCGGTATCGGACGCCGTACAGTGAGCAACGCGATCGCGTCTCTCGCTCGTAAGTGGTACAGGTCGCGGCTCATGTATACGGACAGCGGGAATGTCGCATATTGGAAATAACTCTTCATGAAACGCAAGTTATAGGGGTGGATTGCACTTTACGAGTGCGGGAAACGTCCGCCGTTCATCCGCTGGAGGTGCGAGTTTGGCGGTTGGGGTGGTGCACGAACGGGTGCGGGTGGCGTCATTGCCGGTCCACGGCTTCGTGCGGCAGAGCCACTGGAGATTGGGTGCTATGGTCGACAGAGGCTGCAGCCTTTGTGGGTGGCGTCGAAAGGCGGCCACTGTGGCGCCATCGCTGTCTTAGTCGGCTTGGCGTCTCATAGATGGCGGTAGCGTCGT
>NW_025726855.1:0-2500 GCF_021461385.2 Schistocerca piceifrons | reverse complement strand
GCTCTAGAATTACCACAGTTATCCAAGTAACGTGGGTACGATCTAAGGAACCATAACTGATTTAATGAGCCATTCGCGGTTTCACCTTAATGCGGCTTGTACTGAGACATGCATGGCTTAATCTTTGAGACAAGCATATGACTACTGGCAGGATCAACCAGGGAGCTGCGTCAACTAGAGCTGAGCAGCCGGCCGCCCGGGAGTGTGTCCCGGGGGCCCGCGCGAACACGCAAGCGTCCGCTCAATCATTCTGCAAACAGGAGGAGGCTGAGCTCCCCTGCACAATACACCTCGAAACCCTCTCAGGTCCCGGCGGCGCGCAGCGCCGTCCCAAGTACTTGGTCGGGTTCGAGAGAGGCGCAATCGCCCGGAGTTAGGCGAGTAGACGCTTTCGGTGCGACCACCCGTGCTCCCAACTGAGCTTGCCGCTGCCGACAGAGGCCCGGGAGCGTGCTGTCGTGGCATTGCCGGCGGGAGACAACACGCGCCACCTACGGTGACCGGCAGCTCCAACGCCAGCGCCACAGAAGGACAAAAGCCCCACTTGGGTGCCGAAGCGAACTCTCCCAGCACAGCGCACGCGCCAACACATCCGCACAGCTGCGATACAAACCACCAGCGAGAACCGCTGGGGCGACCGAGCAGCAGACGGCGTCGCGGCGCCGAGCGCCGGGCGGCGGCGCATCCTCAACGCACACAGTCCTCAATCGGACCAGCACACTGAAGATGTCCACCGCGCTTCGCACCGGGCCCGCGAGGACCTACTTTGGCCGCACGGCGCCGCGCGCAGGGTGCGCCGGCGCGCAGCTGCGACGCCTGCCGCGTCCGTCGGCCGGCGCGCCTGCCACTGGCCGCCCCCACCAGCCGGCTGTAGCGCGTGCGCCCACGCACCGCGCGGCCAGCACGCCGGGAGGCGCCCCCTCACCGGCCGGGGACGGTCCCACCCAGCCACCGCCGCGTATCGCTTCACACCCAGATGCCGTTCAGTTTCGTCGGCATGGTGGGTATCGCTGGAACAACCGGTTAGTACCTCAACCTATCGTCGCCATCACCGATTCACCCCTAGCGAGAACAACCGCACCACAACAGGTTACCATTTGTTCATTTGCGTAACTTCACCAGAAAACGCAGGCGTCCATCGCCATTTGCAACTTCAACGATTATTGCATGCCTGTGTCAGGTGTCACGCCACACTACGTCTGCCCACATACACGCAACAAAATGTGCACGCCTAGACAATACGTGGAAGGTGGCCCCCGTACGTATGCGATGTCCATTGCTCGAACGACTGTCAACCGGCCTCTGTAGCATGTCGCAGATATGGAACGCGGTGCACCATGCCATCACGGTGTGTGAGGAGAGACGACTAGGTCCGAATACATCAACAGACAGCTCATGCTGATCGCCATCCACGGCGTCCGTTCCTCCCACACGTCTCTATGGCGTACCACACTGCAATCCAGCTCTCATAGGGAGACGACACGTAGCTGCGTGCACAATATTTGCACTGTATGGTCCGCCGTTTTTGGGCGCAGTCGTTGTGCGGTCACACATGTGCCACGATGTATCATTCAGTACATAAGGACGAATGTGCAGTACAGATTGTGGTTCACGCGTACGACATCAGCGGACAGTTGACACAGGCCGCACCACAACGTAGCCTGAGTACGTCGCATGCGAAGGGCATTGAACATGCAAACTTCTCACCAACCAGCTTGCGAAGGCAGGGGGCAAGGTGGGGACGTGGGGAGGGGCGGCATGTACGTCCTGCTGCCATCCACATTACAGTGTACAGCAGGAGCATGTGGAAAGTGAGCAAGACTTGCAAGGTGTTTAACATGAAGCGATACACAGGGGTGCGGGCAGTGCGAGTAGCGAACTATATTGCGAGGGTTGCGGGTGGGCAACACTACAGTAATTGAACGAGTCGTATAACAATTACAGAGCAGGTTTAGGCGACAACGTGGGTTACGTTAAGGCGACAACATGGGTTAGGTTAAGGCACAACATGGGTTAGGTTAAGGCACAACATGGGTTAGGTTAAGGCACAACATGGGTTAGGTTAAGGCACAACATGGGTTAGGTTAAGGCACAACATGGGTTAGGTTAAGGCACAACATGGGTTAGGTTAAGGCACAACATGGGTTAGGTTAAGGCACAACATGGGTTAGGTTAAGGCACAACATGGGTTAGGTTGAGGCACAACATGGGTTAGGTTGAGGCACAACATGGGTTAGGTTGAGGCACAACATGGGTTAGGTTGAGGCACAACATGGGTTAGGTTGAGGCACAACATGGGTTAGGTTGAGGCACAACATGGGTTAGGTTAAGGTACAACATGGGTTAGGTTAAGGTACAACATGGGTTAGGTTAAGGTACAACATGGGTTAGGTTAAGGTACAACATGGGTTAGGTTAAGGTACAACATGGGTTAGGTTAAGGTACAACATAGGTTAGGTTAAGGTACAACATAGGTTAGGTTAAGGTACAACATAGGTTA
>NW_025726854.1:0-40133 GCF_021461385.2 Schistocerca piceifrons | reverse complement strand
CTGCCTGCCTGCTAGCAGCGCGCAACAATCACACATCATCCCTCCCCGGCGCTCAAAGCGCACAATACCCAACGGCCGACGTCACACCGCACGGGTGGCTGGCCGGCCGCCGCTTTCGTTTCGAAAACAAAAAAAAACCCGCACTCCACTCCGACGGCCAACGGCCAGGCAGGCGCGCTCGCTCGCTCTACACGCCACCGAAATCCCCGCCGACTCCTTCCACATCTCAACGTGCCCCCCGTTGCAAAACATAACACACACAAAGAAACAAAACAAAGACCAGACACGACTAGACAAGACACACATCCGAGAAGAACGAACGCAGGCAAGCCAACCAACGTATTCAAACAAAACAACGTGACAGAAAACCAACCGTCGGCCGCCGCCACAAACACGGCGACAATCAACCACGACAACAACAACACCGCTTACCGCTACCGCCGCCCACACCCGCCACCGACCCCCGCAATCAAACCACCACGGCACGCAAACAGCATCCCCACGGGCATACAGACAGACACCCACACCAAACGCAAACACGACAATCAAAACCTTCCCCGACGTGCTTTGATGGCCCTGAGAAGGGCCGTTTTGGGCCGCGCGTCTCTTGCGCGCCACTAGACGACGACGGGGGGTGGGGACGACGGGGTCAAGCGCCAAACCCTTCCTTTCCCATCTCTTTCTCCTCTACTCTACTCTACTTCTTCTTCTTGGGCGAAGCCTTCGCCTTAGACGGCGTCGTCGCCTTCTTCGGGCGCGGCGCCTTCGGCTTCTTCGTCGGAACCTTGGCGGCCTTCTTCGCCTTCGACGGCGACTTGGCCTTGGCCGGCTTGGCCGCAGCCGCCTTCTTCGCACCCGCGGGAGCGGCCGACGCCGCAGACGCCCTTCTTGGGCGGCGCCCGCCTTCCGACCGGTCGCCGCCTTCACGCCACCAGCCTTCTTTGCGCCGGCCGCACGGGCGCCCTTCTTCTCCTTGCTGGCCGGAGCGGCGCGCTTCTTCTTGGCACCGCCAGCACGAGCCTTGCCGCCCTCGGCCGCCCCCCCGCCGCCGGCGCCGGCAAGCTTGAACGAGCCGGACGCGCCCTTCCCCTTCGTCTGCACCAGCTCGCCCGCCACGACGGCCGACTTGAGGTACTTCTTGATAAACGGCGCCAGCTTCTCCGCGTCCAGCTTGTAGTGCGCGGCTATGTACTTCTTGATCGCCTGCAGCGACGACCCGCCGCGCTCCTTCAGACTCTTGATGGCGGCCGTCACCATCTCAGAGGTGCGCGGGGTGCGCAGGCTTGGCGCGCGGCTTCTTCGCAGACGACGCAGACTTGGCCTTCTTCGTAGTGCCGGTGGCGGCGGGTGCCGCAGCAGTCTCGTTCGTAGCCGCCTGATCTGCCATTTCGACGACGCGCGTAACACACAGCGAGAGCGAGAGCGAGAGCGAGCGGGACGGCAGGCACGCAAGCACAGCACAGCACGGCAGAGCAGAGCAGAGAATCACAAGGGCCCAGCCAGTGTCGCGGGCGGGCGCGGACGGCCGAGAGAGCGGCCGCCACTCTGCGCGCCGCCGCGCCGCGCCTCCCGCGCTTGCTACCGCCCAACGTCCGACAGCCTGTGCGGAGCAGCCCCAAAGCTGCGCCACAACCGCCCGCGCCTTTCAAACCACCGAGGATGGGGCTACACACAGCCACACCACAGTCGCCAACCAGTCGCCACGGCAGCGCCGCAAACCACGGCCCAAACTGCAGCTACCGCGCGCTACAGCCTGGGTCGGCCCGCCGAGAATCGCCGCCCCGCCCAAATGCCGCCCCCACAGCCCCAGCCGACGACCCGCCACAATGGCCAAACCTTCGGCAAAACTCCCACACCGTCGCCGCGGCAGCCCGGCCAGCGCGGCCGGCGCCACAGCCACACAAGCCGAGGCGTGCGGCGATGACGGCCGTGCAAACGCGCCTCCGCCGCCCCATCGCCTTCCGTCGCCCTCCCGCCGTTTCCCGATCGGCCCGCAGCCGTCGGGCCACATCGCGCGCCGTCCTCCTCCTCTCGCCCGCCAACATTCACAGCCGTTTCTCAACAATTGCCCGCCGCAAACGGACGCCGCCTGCGCAACAGGCGCCGCCGCCCCTCGCCGCTTCCGACCCAACCCCTCGACCGAGGCAAACCGCAATCCGAATCTACAGACCAACCCAATCTGCCGTCAGCACACACGACAGCCGACCTTACACGTTGCGCGTTACACATTACGTTTACACGTCTAGGTTAGGTTCGGTTAGGTTAGGTGGACGTGGGTTAGGTTAAGGGGACTTGGGTTAGGTTAAGCGTCAAACTTAGGTTAAGCATTCAAACACGTCAGGCGTCAGAGGTTAGGTTAGGTTAGGTTACGTTAGGTTACGTTACACGTTAGGTTAAGGGGTCAGTGCTAGGTTAAGAAGCGTCAAACGTAGGTTAAAAAAGCGTTCAAAACGTGAGGCGTGAGCCGCCGGACAGCTTACCTTACGTAGACGTTTGGGGCTCACAGGCTGAGCTCACCTCACCACACCACAGGTTAGGTTCGGTTCGGTTCGCTCGGCTCAGCGTAAAGCGCCGAGGTCAGGGTTACGTTCGTTCACCTTCGGGCGCCACACTTTCGGTTGAAAGGTCGCGACGGGACGACGTCGGCAGGCACCGCCGCAAACGGACAAAAACGTACAGACGACGTCGAAAACCGCCGACAGACGGGGGAGCAGCACGACCACGACCAGATACCGAGCGCGAACGAGACGCACGCGAACCACCCCCACCGGCCAAAGGGCACCACACAACAACCCAGAGCACCACGTGTCGACACCACAGCAACCCGCCGCTCACGCGACATGGCTGGCACCGAAGGGCAACCGCCCGCAACTGCGCTTTCCGCGCCGGCCCGGATGCACGTCGTGCTACAACAACACCACTACCGTACACAGCCGCTGTTCACAACATCACTATCATGCGCGCCCGCGGCTCGCCGCCGTCGCAGTCGCAGCCCCAACGCCAGCACTTTTGCACCACCATTCACACGCACCGCAACACAGCTCGCCGACACAGCCGAACAAAACAAACACCACACAACAACAGCAACAACGCCGCCGCCTCTACTCGTGCCGGCGACCCACCCCGCCGATGGCGCACCTTTCGCCAGCCCGGCAATCGACACCACACGCACGCACCCACCCACCCCCCGGGGCCCAGTGCAAAAAAAAACACACAAAAACAAAAACAAAAAAAAAACAACACAAACGACACGGGAAGCGCACACCGCCACTTCGCGCGCACGCCACCAACCAGTCGTCGTCTCAAAATAACAAACACAAACAAAATAAACTAACAACTAGGGCAACACAAAACAAAAACGCCTCGCACGAACCGCCCACAAAAAGGACAAGCACACGCACAGCCTCTGCTGACGACCACGACGCAGCGGCACGCTGCTCCTGTCCCGCGCCCCGCGCCCCGCGCCCCACTCGATTCACAACTCACGCGACACCGTCAACGACGGGCTCGCTTCCCGCAACCTACCACCTTTCCGCCACGACGCACAGCCCCAGCCCCACCCGACCCGACGACGCCCGTGGCAACGACTGCACTTTCACCACCGCCCTCCCCCTTCCCCCCAAAACACACACACACACACACAGCCAGCCAAAAACGCACTCGCGACCCACACATGCACGTGCATCGGCACACGCCAACCAGTCAACGTCGACAACCACACGCAAGGCTCGAAACGAAACCGGCGTCCTTCCACGTTGCCATCAAGCTACCTACACGACACAAGACACAAGGAACAAACACAACAGCCGGCCCCACTAATTCCCACTCTCACGCCGCAAAAAGCACACCGAAACCGCCAAACGCACGCACATTCCCCTTCGCACTGACACCGACCGGCTCGCTACCACACACCTCTCGGCAGCCGTTTCACGCCAATTCGCCACACCGCCCACACAGTCGACAGCGCCCGCCCTGTACGGCACACGCAACGACGCAGCGCAGCAAAGGGCGCCCGCAACACATACCTCTCCTCTCTCTCCCTCTCCGCCGCCCGACGCGCCAACCGCCACGCCACACCGCCAGCCACTCGCAAATTGTGCACTGCCACCAGCCACACGTCCAACACGCCGCGCCGCCTCCGGCCACCCGCCAGGGGGCGCTCACGTCCGCGACAACAGCGCGGCCCGCCGGGCCGAACCGAACCGAACCGAGCCGCCGCTGCTCTGCACTCGGCACGGCCACACCCTGCTGCAGACCGGGCTCGTCTCTCTGTACGCGTCTGCCTGCGCATCAACACAACACGACCTTTTTTTTTTTTTCTCTCTACCGCCATCCCTTCTTCTCGCGTTTTACTCGTTGTTGCAGCAGCGGCGCACACCTACACATCCACAGCCCCAGCCGAGCCGAGCCGGCCTCACCTCAGGGCCCGCCGCCAGCGTCTCCTCCTCGGGCACAGGTGCGGTGCTGTGGCCGCCCATCCAACCGCATTGCTGGCCGTCCAGCCGCCAGGCGTTCCACTGCCGCGAGCCACGCCGCGCACCGACCCTGCTGCAGAAAACGAAGCATAGCCAGAGACCGACCGATACACAAAGCAAGCCGTCGCCTCGCCTCTTGTCCTTCCTGCCTTCCTTTCGCCCCCCCCCCCTCCTTTTTTTTTTTTATTTTGTTTTCTTCTTTCTTTCTTTCTTTGGCCCTCTCTCCTTCCCGCCCCATGGCGGTTACGGCACCGCCTGCAGCGGCAGATTTTTTGCGCCCACACGCCTACTCCTACCACCATTAACCTTGCCCTGCCCATCAACGTCGCAGTCGAACCGACGCTTGCCAACACACTGCCCACGTTCCTTTCTCTTTTCGGCCTACGCCCATTACGCGCCGCCGCCACAGCACCTTCCCTTCCCACAACACACCGACGTCATCACACGCACCCACAAACAGGGGCCACGACCGTGTTCCTCGCCCACTCCCATCCCGCACGGTACGCACATTCCCAACTACTACCGCGCACCCTCCCTTTCCAATCTGTGTGTCTCTGTGTCTGTGTCCTGTGTCCTGTCCGCGCGTGACGCCTCTCAACATCCGCCGTCCCCCGTCCCGTTTTCGCCCCCATGCCGTCGTCGCGCCGCCTCCTCCCCGTCCACCGCCGCCCCTGTCCGCCCCGCACCACACCATACACCGCTGCTTGTCCCGGCCGTTGCCCACCAAAGGCGCCGACCGCAAACGCGCCACGCCGCAGCCCCCGTGCGTCTCGCTCGCTTGCATCTCCGTGCCGACGCTGCCTCTCTTCCCGCTCGCACTCGACCTCGACAACACAGTCTTTGGCTCCGCCACTGCGTGTTCCGGTGGTACGCACGCTGCAACACGTATGTATTCGTTACCAGAGCGATGGCGAGGCATGACAGCATCTCTGTCCTGACCAGAGAGTTATTTATCGTTGCTAGTCGGCGCTTGGACCGCGCCAGACGACAGTAGTGGCACGCACCGGGTCGCCAGGAACAGTTGTTATATATATTGTAGCGCGAGTCGGGAGAGGTAGTAGTCGGTCGACAGTAGTAGCGGGTGGACGGTTGTACTGAGCGGGCGTCGGCGGCGTGCTCTGCTCGTCTCGCGACTCTGGTCACGGTTCGGGACGATGTATAGTATATTGTGTTATAATCAAAAGGTAGTGTGAAGCTGCATTGCGCAAATCTGATAACGTATGTTCATTGTACTTATTTTGTTCAACAACAAAAGCCCCACTATTACTTTTTTCTAAAGCAACTTTTGTCTTTTAACGAAAAACATTCACTTTTTAAAGACTACTTCCTATGGCATTTCCTCCAAGGAGTGCAATTAATTACCAGCCAGCACTCATTCATTGCACACAGCTGTGTAAGGGGTATCTACAATTGAGGAGCGGATATAAATGCAACTTTTTTGTTTTTTTTTTTTTTTTTGTGTGTTGTAACCTCCCCGCAAAATTTAAAATAATGGACAATGTTATTTACGGATGCTAATGGACATTGCGCTAATTGTAACCTCGCCCACAATGAGAGGTATTGAAAATGGCAACAAAAATGTGAAATTCGCAATCCGACTCAAATATAAATTCTTCACAACATTTAAAGTCCGTTCAGTGACAAGAAACTTCAATTGAGCCGAAATATCGGTCTTTGGCCCTGTGCAAAACAATCAGAATTAAAGTCTTACCTCAGAATAAATGGATGTCACATTTCTGCTCTTGTTGTTGCGCAGCGCTTGGAGGAACTGCATTGCAAATAATAATATTCTCTTTTTTTGTGATTTTAGTGAAATTTTTCTTCAAAGAAGTGGAATGAAATGGGAAGTGCAACGAACTCTTTAGTTCAATAAAACATTACATTTTTGAAAAATGCTTTTGAAATAAAAATTATTTTTGGGGAACTTGTTGGAGAATTAATTACAATAAATATAATTTTTCATTATCTAATGATTATATTAATTAACAGTATACCTCCTTCACCATCTTGACACCAGTGTTGCCGACCGCCTACATCACACAACCGCACTCGGCTGCTACTACTGACCGACCGCTCTGCATGACGACTATTAGCGTACTGCACGCGACGACTACTGACAGAGTACAGCCCTCAACTAGACAGAGCTACAGACTCGCAACGACTGACTGACTGACTGACTGACTGACTGAGAACCGCTCGCAACACTCGCGCGGTCCAGCGCAAACTCTCTGGTCACAGATGCTACAATGTCTCGCCATCGCTGCTATGTTACATACGTGTTTCAGTGTCTTTTTCATTGGGGTAACGATCTTTGGCTCTTTTTATTCTGAATACAGGGCCAAAGGTCAACGCTGCTGCCCTTATACAATTTATCAGGTTCCATTATGTCTGTTGCAATGTTACATACGGTTCATTCTTTCATTAATATTATCGTTGGGTTTGTTTTGTAGGGACGTTAACATTCTGGCACATTTTTATTATCATCGGACTCTCTGCTATTTGTGCAGGGAGGTTATACCTGGGTCCATTTCCATTTCCATTTCCATTTACATTTTAATATTGATAGACTTTTTGTTTTCTTTTTTTGTTTCTTGTTGTTTTTCCTTCTTTTTTCTTGTTGTTTTTTTTTCTTTCTTTTTTTTTGTTTTGTTTTGTTTTTCCCGCTCTCACCACCACCGCCGCATCACGCCTTCCGTTTTCTTCTTGGTTTCTTTTCTGTTCTTCAACTGCTTCAACATCACCGCGCCCCATTTCCACACCACAGCCATCAGCCTCCAAGACGGGCAGGCGCAGTGTGCCATTTCCGGCGCACAAGCACACCCGTACGGTACTCTCCTCGCCCCCACGCCACCAACAACACAGCGACCACGCGGCTTTCAGGCATGGCATGGCACGGCACGGCACGGCACCGGCGAAATGCGCCGCCCCCGCCCCTCCGCGCATCCGTCCGTCTCGCCACGTTCACTGACAGCCGCGTCTGCGGCTACACCACGACAACCACAACACAACACCGCTCCCCTCCCTGGCAACTCATTGTTTTTCTCCTCCTCTTTTGCACAAACCACAACGCCGAGCACAGGCGCAAGCCACCCACACCGCGCCCCTCCCCGTCCCGTCTTTGGCCGCCGCTCCTCGTTTCCTCGTTTGCCCCCTCCCATCTCCCGAAATGCCATGCCAGCAGCGTTACGCATGCCCCTCCCCTGTCCACACAACACTACCGCCAAACGAACAGCCTTCCGGGCCACATGCAGGGCACGCCCACCTCCAAACACTGCCAATTCACGGACGCACGCACGCACACACACACACACACACACACACACACACACACACACACACACACACACACTTTCCCGACACCTTTCTGTACGGAGGGTGCGTCATCTCGACCGTGACAGAGTGACGCCAACTATCGACGATCCATTTCCCCCCACTGGTAAAACACGTCCACTAACACCTACATACATCATTCAAGTACACAGACAATAGCATACACACAATGGGAGGGCACACGAACATGGACGGCACGGCACTGTCACACACTCTTCCTCAGAACCAACCATACCAACAAACGTTACGTACAACCGGGAAAGCGAAAGCGAAAGCAAAAGCAAAAAGCAAAGGCCAATGCAGCCGTCAAAGGTAACGTTCACCACGGCAGACACTTGCAGCCGCGCCGCCGTTAAACGCATTTCAGTGCGGCTCCAATACGCCTCCGACACGGGAACGTTCCGTTGCTCTACGAATGCGTTTCTCCCCTTTTTCCCTTCCTCTCTCTTTTGCCCCCCCCCCCCTCTGTCCTTTCCTCCTGCACTCTTGCCTCCTTCCTCACGTTCTGCCCAGACATTCGACCGATCAAAGTCAACCTGTCGTTACCGTTCTCAGCGCGACGGTGTACAACAGTATGACGGGTGTGCCCACGACTTCGGTTCAGTTGCGTGACGCCGGTCTATCGCGCCGATCGACAGTTACTCAGGGGGGCGACGGATCGGACCACGTCACCGACACACAAAACACTTTCAAACAAACAAATACATACCGGATGGACACAGACAAACACGTGTACAGACATTCGCCAAAAACGGCCGCCGCCGCCGCCGCCGTCGTCTAGCGTCGCGCTTACTGTACTGCACTGGACACGCGTGCATCTTGAATGACGACATCGGTGTGCGTGCGTCGTACGCAATCAGTCAGACACGGCTATCAAAAATCAGAGTCGAATGGTACATCATCGTGCGTGTCGCCGTACACGTACAGTACAATGCAACAACAATGCGTCTTCATGGCACGTTCATTTCAACGTCACTCACACACCTCCACGCTGCAGTTACGTCGCACCATTGTCAAACTCGGCGTACAGCAAAGGGAATAGTGGGCGGCAAACAAAAACCACAAAAAAAAACAACATTTCACATTTCACCCTCGCCATGTATGATGTGCAAAAAACAAACCCGCAAACGGCCGTCGTTACGGTGACACAAAAGTCGGCGATCGCACTGTCCCCCCTCGCAGACAGGTAACACACACACCAACAACACCAAATGGGTCAAAAACCACGCCAACGAGGCGTGCCACCATTCCACGCCACGGCGACCAACCTCGTGGCCGTACCCCGCGCAACACGCTTTGACGCGCCCCCCCACCCACAATCAAAATGCACACATACATCACAGCCGTCCACACAAACAACAACAACAATTCCGCCCTTCCCGCAAAAGGCAAGTTGGTGGCCCTGAAAAGGGCCGTTTTGCCGCTCTCGCAACGGAGGAGCATTCTCTCTCCATCCTTCCTTCCGTTCCAGAGCCACCTCCTTACTTGGAGCTCGTGTACTTGGTCACCGCCTTCGTGCCCTCGCTCACGGCGTGCTTGGCCAGCTCGCCAGGCAGCAACAGCCGCACAGCGGTCTGGATCTCGCGGGACGTGATGGTCGAGCGCTTGTTGTAGTGCGCCAGGCGAGAAGCCTCGGCCGCAATGCGCTCGAAAATGTCGTTCACGAAGCTGTTCATGATGCTCATCGCCTTCGACGAGATGCCCGTGTCAGGGTGCACCTGCTTCAGCACCTTGTAGATGTAGATGGCATAGCTCTCCTTCCTCTTGCGCTTCTTCTTCTTGTCGCCCTTCGAAATGTTCTTCTGCGCCTTGCCAGCCTTCTTGGCGGCCTTCCCGCTAGTCTTGGGCGGCATCTCGAACCAACGTACGGCGGCAGCAGCAACACCAGTAGCAAGCGCTCCGCTCTAGTCAGCGTCTCCCCACACAGTGGCACCCGCCGCCAGCCGCCGCCGCACCTTTACCAGCTCGCCCTGTTGCGGCCGCCGACCAATGGGGCGCGCGCGCAACCGGCCGCCGCACCCGAGCCCATAAAGCACCCCCACCCCGGCTGCGCCGGCACGCACTCCGCTGCTCGACTCGCTGCCGCTCGCACCGGTCGTTTTCGTTTCCTTCTCGTGTGCACCGTCGCTAGCCCATCGCCATGTCCGGACGCGGAAAGGGAGGCAAAGTCAAGGGCAAGTCAAAGTCCCGCTCAAGCAGGGCTGGGCTCCAGTTCCCGGTCGGCAGAATCCACCGCCTCCTGCGCAAGGGAAACTACGCAGAGCGCGTCGGCGCCGGGGCGCCCGTCTACCTCGCCGCCGTCATGGAGTACCTCGCGGCTGAGGTGCTCGAGCTGGCCGGAAACGCGGCCCGCGACAACAAGAAGACGCGCATCATCCCGCGCCACCTGCAGCTTGCCATCCGCAACGACGAGGAGCTCAACAAGCTCCTGTCGGGCGTCACCATCGCACAGGGTGGTGTCCTACCCAACATCCAGGCCGTCCTGCTGCCAAAGAAGACCGAGAAGAAGGCCTAAAGGAGGCCAGGCAATCGCAGCGCCGCGTGCTCCCCTGCACGCAACGCGCTTTGCCGGCTCGGCTCGGCCCGGCCCACAACAATCGGCCCTTTTCAGGGCCACCACACAAACCTACGTCCAAAGCAAAATTTCAGTCGTCCTCGCCGCACCTTGTTTTGTTTCAACTTTGCACTTTCACAGCACAGCCGCCGCCGGCGCACGTCCGCCATCTTGTCGTCCACACAGCCCGCACACACACACACACACACACACACACACACACACACACACATTTTGCACGGTCGCAGAGTCGCCTTCCAAACGACAACGGCAGCAATAATGACCATTGTTAAAGGGAGGCGTGTCGACACACCGCCCTCCACTCCCGCGCGCAACGGCCGTCGACACGAACGAAACAGCTGATCCGGCCGCCTATGCCCACACGCCTTGCCTCGGAAACCCCAACGCCGCCGCAAACACACAGAGCCAAACCACGCAAGCAAATAATTACCGCCTCTCTCGCACAACAACACACAGCCCGCCATCTCCGTCGCGATCGATACAAAGACACACAATAACAAACACAAACGAAGCAGCTCCACACACAGCCAGCCACATGACACGTTTCCTTTCCTTCTCCCCTCCCAGCCACATCACGTCGCTCAAACGGAAAGAAAGAAAGAAACAAACAAACAAACAAACAAACAAACAAACGAACAACACAGCGCACACACACGCAGCAACAACAACAACAACAACACAGACTCTTTCGCACTTTTCAACTTCCGAACAGTGTGGTGGCCCTGAAAAGGGCCGTTTTCTAGTCTCTCCCACCCACAAGCACGGCCGCGGGAAGGCCAGCGCCCGCTGCGACGCAGCCTAACCGCCGAAACCGTACAGGGTGCGCCCCTGCCTCTTCAGGGCGTACACCACGTCCATGGCCGTCACAGTCTTGCGCTTGGCGTGCTCAGTGTACGTCACCGCGTCGCGGATCACGTTCTCCAGGAACACCTTCAGCACCCCGCGGGTCTCCTCGTAGATCAGACCAGAGATGCGCTTCACGCCGCCCCTGCGAGCCAGGCGGCGGATGGCGGGCTTCGTGATGCCCTGGATGTTGTCGCGCAACACCTTGCGGTGCCGCTTGGCGCCACCCTTGCCGAGCCCCTTTCCTCCCTTGCCGCGGCCTGTCATCCTTCCTTCCTCGGGCAAAGCAAAACGTGCACAAACAGCAGCTGCAGCGGCTGGCGAGTCGGCTACGGTCTGCGCCCAGCGCGCCCGCCGCCCCCCTATATAGACTCTGGCCCGCCCTCCCCCCACCACGCGCAACCGAGGGCATATAAGCGCAGCACGGAGGCGCGCGGGCCCGTTGTCAAGGCAGCACCGGACGCCGCGCCGCACCTAACCTCCACGCACGCCGCTCCGCTACCGCCAACGCTACCGCCATGGCCCGCACAAAGCAAACGGCCCGCAAGTCCACCGGCGGAAAGGCGCCGCGCAAACAGCTCGCCACCAAGGCGGCGAGGAAGAGCGCGCCCGCCACCGGAGGCGTCAAGAAGCCCCACCGCTACAGGCCGGGCACCGTCGCCCTGCGAGAAATCAGGCGCTACCAGAAGAGCACAGAGCTGCTCATCCGCAAGCTGCCATTCCAGCGCCTAGTGCGCGAGATCGCCCAGGACTTCAAGACCGACCTGCGCTTCCAGAGCTCCGCAGTCATGGCCCTGCAGGAGGCCAGCGAGGCCTACCTCGTCGGCCTCTTCGAAGACACCAACCTGTGCGCAATCCACGCCAAGCGCGTCACCATCATGCCCAAGGACATCCAGCTCGCGCGCCGCATCCGCGGCGAGCGCGCCTAAACCGCGCCGCGGCACCGCACCGCACAAACAAAAACGGCCCTTTTCAGGGCCACTAACATCTCTCCGTCGCGAGCAAACTTTGTCGGTCGCCTGCCTCTCGCCCCGCAACCCAAAAACAAAAACCACCACTTCCCGTCCGTCCGCCACACACACCCGCTCACTCTGCCTGCCTGCTAGCAGCGCGCAACAATCACACATCATCCCTCCCCGGCGCTCAAAGCGCACAATACCCAACGGCCGACGTCACACCGCACGGGTGGCTGGCCGGCCGCCGCTTTCGTTTCGAAAACAAAAAAAACCCGCACTCCACTCCGACGGCCAACGGCCAGGCAGGCGCGCTCGCTCGCTCTACACGCCACCGAAATCCCCGCCGACTCCTTCCACATCTCAACGTGCCCCCCGTTGCAAAACATAACACACACAAAGAAACAAAACAAAGACCAGACACGACTAGACAAGACACACATCCGAGAAGAACGAACGCAGGCAAGCCAACCAACGTATTCAAACAAAACAACGTGACAGAAAACCAACCGTCGGCCGCCGCCACAAACACGGCGACAATCAACCACGACAACAACAACACCGCTTACCGCTACCGCCGCCCACACCCGCCACCGACCCCCGCAATCAAACCACCACGGCACGCAAACAGCATCCCCACGGGCATACAGACAGACACCCACACCAAACGCAACACGACAATCAAAACCTTCCCCGACGTGCTTTGATGGCCCTGAGAAGGGCCGTTTTGGGCCGCGCGTCTCTTGCGCGCCACTAGACGACGACGGGGGGTGGGGACGACGGGGTCAAGCGCCAAACCCTTCCTTTCCCATCTCTTTCTCCTCTACTCTACTCTACTTCTTCTTCTTGGGCGAAGCCTTCGCCTTAGACGGCGTCGTCGCCTTCTTCGGGCGCGGCGCCTTCGGCTTCTTCGTCGGAACCTTGGCGGCCTTCTTCGCCTTCGACGGCGACTTGGCCTTGGCCGGCTTGGCCGCAGCCGCCTTCTTCGCACCCGCGGGAGCGGCCGACGCCGCAGACGCCTTCTTGGCGGCGCCCGCCTTCCGACCGGTCGCCGCCTTCACGCCACCAGCCTTCTTTGCGCCGGCCGCACGGGCGCCCTTCTTCTCCTTGCTGGCCGGAGCGGCGCGCTTCTTCTTGGCACCGCCAGCACGAGCCTTGCCGCCCTCGGCCGCCCCCCCGCCGCCGGCGCCGGCAAGCTTGAACGAGCCGGACGCGCCCTTCCCCTTCGTCTGCACCAGCTCGCCCGCCACGACGGCCGACTTGAGGTACTTCTTGATAAACGGCGCCAGCTTCTCCGCGTCCAGCTTGTAGTGCGCGGCTATGTACTTCTTGATCGCCTGCAGCGACGACCCGCCGCGCTCCTTCAGACTCTTGATGGCGGCCGTCACCATCTCAGAGGTGCGCGGGTGCGCAGGCTTGGCGCGCGGCTTCTTCGCAGACGACGCAGACTTGGCCTTCTTCGTAGTGCCGGTGGCGGCGGGTGCCGCAGCAGTCTCGTTCGTAGCCGCCTGATCTGCCATTTCGACGACGCGCGTAACACACAGCGAGAGCGAGAGCGAGAGCGAGCGGGACGGCAGGCACGCAAGCACAGCACAGCACGGCAGAGCAGAGCAGAGAATCACAAGGGCCCAGCCAGTGTCGCGGGCGGGCGCGGACGGCCGAGAGAGCGGCCGCCACTCTGCGCGCCGCCGCGCCGCGCCTCCCGCGCTTGCTACCGCCCAACGTCCGACAGCCTGTGCGGAGCAGCCCCAAAGCTGCGCCACAACCGCCCGCGCCTTTCAAACCACCGAGGATGGGGCTACACACAGCCACACCACAGTCGCCAACCAGTCGCCACGGCAGCGCCGCAAACCACGGCCAAACTGCAGCTACCGCGCGCTACAGCCTGGGTCGGCCCGCCGAGAATCGCCGCCCCCGCCCAAATGCCGCCCCCACAGCCCCAGCCGACGACCCGCCACAATGGCCAAACCTTCGGCAAAACTCCCACACCGTCGCCGCGGCAGCCCGGCCAGCGCGGCCGGCGCCACAGCCACACAAGCCGAGGCGTGCGGCGATGACGGCCGTGCAAACGCGCCTCCGCCGCCCCATCGCCTTCCGTCGCCCTCCCGCCGTTTCCCGATCGGCCCGCAGCCGTCGGGCCACATCGCGCGCCGTCCTCCTCCTCTCGCCCGCCAACATTCACAGCCGTTTCTCAACAATTGCCCGCCGCAAACGGACGCCGCCTGCGCAACAGGCGCCGCCGCCCCTCGCCGCTTCCGACCCAACCCCTCGACCGAGGCAAACCGCAATCCGAATCTACAGACCAACCCAATCTGCCGTCAGCACACACGACAGCCGACCTTACACGTTGCGCGTTACACATTACGTTTACACGTCTAGGTTAGGTTCGGTTAGGTTAGGTGGACGTGGGTTAGGTTAAGGGGACTTGGGTTAGGTTAAGCGTCAAACTTAGGTTAAGCATTCAAACACGTCAGGCGTCAGAGGTTAGGTTAGGTTAGGTTACGTTAGGTTACGTTACACGTTAGGTTAAGGGGTCAGTGCTAGGTTAAGAAGCGTCAAACGTAGGTTAAAAAAGCGTTCAAAACGTGAGGCGTGAGCCGCCGGACAGCTTACCTTACGTAGACGTTTGGGGCTCACAGGCTGAGCTCACCTCACCACACCACAGGTTAGGTTCGGTTCGGTTCGCTCGGCTCAGCGTAAAGCGCCGAGGTCAGGGTTACGTTCGTTCACCTTCGGGCGCCACACTTTCGGTTGAAAGGTCGCGACGGGACGACGTCGGCAGGCACCGCCGCAAACGGACAAAAACGTACAGACGACGTCGAAAACCGCCGACAGACGGGGGAGCAGCACGACCACGACCAGATACCGAGCGCGAACGAGACGCACGCGAACCACCCCCACCGGCCAAAGGGCACCACACAACAACCCAGAGCACCACGTGTCGACACCACAGCAACCCGCCGCTCACGCGACATGGCTGGCACCGAAGGGCAACCGCCCGCAACTGCGCTTTCCGCGCCGGCCCGGATGCACGTCGTGCTACAACAACACCACTACCGTACACAGCCGCTGTTCACAACATCACTATCATGCGCGCCCGCGGCTCGCCGCCGTCGCAGTCGCAGCCCCAACGCCAGCACTTTTGCACCACCATTCACACGCACCGCAACACAGCTCGCCGACACAGCCGAACAAAACAAACACCACACAACAACAGCAACAACGCCGCCGCCTCTACTCGTGCCGGCGACCCACCCCGCCGATGGCGCACCTTTCGCCAGCCGGCAATCGACACACACGCACGCACCCACCCACCCCCCGGGGCCCAGTGCAAAAAAAAACACACAAAAACAAAAACAAAAAAAAAACAACACAAACGACACGGGAAGCGCACACCGCCACTTCGCGCGCACGCCACCAACCAGTCGTCGTCTCAAAATAACAAACACAAACAAAATAAACTAACAACTAGGGCAACACAAAACAAAAACGCCTCGCACGAACCGCCCACAAAAAGGACAAGCACACGCACAGCCTCTGCTGACGACCACGACGCAGCGGCACGCTGCTCCTGTCCCGCGCCCCGCGCCCCGCGCCCCACTCGATTCACAACTCACGCGACACCGTCAACGACGGGCTCGCTTCCCGCAACCTACCACCTTTCCGCCACGACGCACAGCCCCAGCCCCACCCGACCCGACGACGCCCGTGGCAACGACTGCACTTTCACCACCGCCTCCCCCTTCCCCCCCAAAACACACACACACACACAGCCAGCCAAAAACGCACTCGCGACCCACACATGCACGTGCATCGGCACACGCCAACCAGTCAACGTCGACAACCACACGCAAGGCTCGAAACGAAACCGGCGTCCTTCCACGTTGCCATCAAGCTACCTACACGACACAAGACACAAGGAACAAACACAACAGCCGGCCCCACTAATTCCCACTCTCACGCCGCAAAAAGCACACCGAAACCGCCAAACGCACGCACATTCCCCTTCGCACTGACACCGACCGGCTCGCTACCACACACCTCTCGGCAGCCGTTTCACGCCAATTCGCCACACCGCCCACACAGTCGACAAGCGCCCGCCCTGTACGGCACACGCAACGACGCAGCGCAGCAAAGGGCGCCCGCAACACATACCTCTCCTCTCTCTCCCTCTCCGCCGCCCGACGCGCCAACCGCCACGCCACACCGCCAGCCACTCGCAAATTGTGCACTGCCACCAGCCACACGTCCAACACGCCGCGCCGCCTCCGGCCACCCGCCAGGGGGCGCTCACGTCCGCGACAACAGCGCGGCCCGCCGGGCCGAACCGAACCGAACCGAGCCGCCGCTGCTCTGCACTCGGCACGGCCACACCCTGCTGCAGACCGGGCTCGTCTCTCTGTACGCGTCTGCCTGCGCATCAACACAACACGACCTTTTTTTTTTTTTTCTCTCTACCGCCATCCCTTCTTCTCGCGTTTTACTCGTTGTTGCAGCAGCGGCGCACACCTACACATCCACAGCCCCAGCCGAGCCGAGCCGGCCTCACCTCAGGGCCCGCCGCCAGCGTCTCCTCCTCGGGCACAGGTGCGGTGCTGTGGCCGCCCATCCAACCGCATTGCTGGCCGTCCAGCCGCCAGGCGTTCCCACTGCCGCGAGCCACGCCGCGCACCGACCCTGCTGCAGAAAACGAAGCATAGCCAGAGACCGACCGATACACAAAGCAAGCCGTCGCCTCGCCTCTTGTCCTTCCTGCCTTCCTTTCGCCCCCCCCCCCTCCTTTTTTTTTTTATTTTGTTTTCTTCTTTCTTTCTTTCTTTGGCCCTCTCTCCTTCCCGCCCCATGGCGGTTACGGCACCGCCTGCAGCGGCAGATTTTTTGCGCCCACACGCCTACTCCTACCACCATTAACCTTGCCCTGCCCATCAACGTCGCAGTCGAACCGACGCTTGCCAACACACTGCCCACGTTCCTTTCTCTTTTCGGCCTACGCCCATTACGCGCCGCCGCCACAGCACCTTCCCTTCCCACAACACACCGACGTCATCACACGCACCCACAAACAGGGGCCACGACCGTGTTCCTCGCCCACTCCCATCCCGCACGGTACGCACATTCCCAACTACTACCGCGCACCCTCCCTTTCCAATCTGTGTGTCTCTGTGTCTGTGTCCTGTGTCCTGTCCGCGCGTGACGCCTCTCAACATCCGCCGTCCCCCGTCCCGTTTTCGCCCCCATGCCGTCGTCGCGCCGCCTCCTCCCCGTCCACCGCCGCCCCTGTCCGCCCCGCACCACACCATACACCGCTGCTTGTCCCGGCCGTTGCCACCAAAGGCGCCGACCGCAAACGCGCCACGCCGCAGCCCCCGTGCGTCTCGCTCGCTTGCATCTCCGTGCCGACGCTGCCTCTCTTCCCGCTCGCACTCGACCTCGACAACACAGTCTTTGGCTCCGCCACTGCGTGTTCCGGTGGTACGCACGCTGCAACACGTATGTATTCGTTACCAGAGCGATGGCGAGGCATGACAGCATCTCTGTCTGACCAGAGAGTTATTTATCGTTGCTAGTCGGCGCTTGGACCGCGCCAGACGACAGTAGTGGCACGCACCGGGTCGCCAGGAACAGTTGTTATATATATTGTAGCGCGAGTCGGGAGAGGTAGTAGTCGGTCGACAGTAGTAGCGGGTGGACGGTTGTACTGAGCGGGCGTCGGCGGCGTGCTCTGCTCGTCTCGCGACTCTGGTCACGGTTCGGGACGATGTATAGTATATTGTGTTATAATCAAAAGGTAGTGTGAAGCTGCATTGCGCAAATCTGATAACGTATGTTCATTGTACTTATTTTGTTCAACAACAAAAGCCCCACTATTACTTTTTTCTAAAGCAACTTTTGTCTTTTAACGAAAAACATTCACTTTTTAAAGACTACTTCCTATGGCATTTCCCTCCAAGGAGTGCAATTAATTACCAGCCAGCACTCATTCATTGCACACAGCTGTGTAAGGGGTATCTACAATTGAGGAGCGGATATAAATGCAACTTTTTTGTTTTTTTTTTTTTTTTTGTGTGTTGTAACCTCCCCGCAAAATTTAAAATAATGGACAATGTTATTTACGGATGCTAATGGACATTGCGCTAATTGTAACCTCGCCCACAATGAGAGGTATTGAAAATGGCAACAAAAATGTGAAATTCGCAATCCGACTCAAATATAAATTCTTCACAACATTTAAAGTCCGTTCAGTGACAAGAAACTTCAATTGAGCCGAAATATCGGTCTTTGGCCCTGTGCAAAACAATCAGAATTAAAGTCTTACCTCAGAATAAATGGATGTCACATTTCTGCTCTTGTTGTTGCGCAGCGCTTGGAGGAACTGCATTGCAAATAATAATATTCTCTTTTTTTGTGATTTTAGTGAAATTTTTCTTCAAAGAAGTGGAATGAAATGGGAAGTGCAACGAACTCTTTAGTTCAATAAAACATTACATTTTTGAAAAATGCTTTTGAAATAAAAATTATTTTTGGGGAACTTGTTGGAGAATTAATTACAATAAATATAATTTTTCATTATCTAATGATTATATTAATTAACAGTATACCTCCTTCACCATCTTGACCAGTGTTGCCGACCGCCTACATCACACAACCGCACTCGGCTGCTACTACTGACCGACCGCTCTGCATGACGACTATTAGCGTACTGCACGCGACGACTACTGACAGAGTACAGCCCTCAACTAGACAGAGCTACAGACTCGCAACGACTGACTGACTGACTGACTGACTGACTGACTGACTGAGAACCGCTCGCAACACTCGCGCGGTCCAGCGCAAACTCTCTGGTCACAGATGCTACAATGTCTCGCCATCGCTGCTATGTTACATACGTGTTTCAGTGTCTTTTTCATTGGGGTAACGATCTTTGGCTCTTTTTATTCTGAATACAGGGCCAAAGGTCAACGCTGCTGCCCTTATACAATTTATCAGGTTCCATTATGTCTGTTGCAATGTTACATACGGTTCATTCTTTCATTAATATTATCGTTGGGTTTGTTTTGTAGGGACGTTAACATTCTGGCACATTTTTATTATCATCGGACTCTCTGCTATTTGTGCAGGGAGGTTATACCTGGGTCCATTTCCATTTCCATTTCCATTTACATTTTAATATTGATAGACTTTTTGTTTTCTTTTTTTGTTTCTTGTTGTTTTTCCTTCTTTTTTCTTGTTGTTTTTTTTTCTTTCTTTTTTTTTGTTTTGTTTTGTTTTTCCCGCTCTCACCACCACCGCCGCATCACGCCTTCCGTTTTCTTCTTGGTTTCTTTTCTGTTCTTCAACTGCTTCAACATCACCGCGCCCCATTTCCACACCACAGCCATCAGCCTCCAAGACGGGCAGGCGCAGTGTGCCATTTCCGGCGCACAAGCACACCCGTACGGTACTCTCCTCGCCCCCACGCCACCAACAACACAGCGACCACGCGGCTTTCAGGCATGGCATGGCACGGCACGGCACGGCACCGGCGAAATGCGCCGCCCCCGCCCCTCCGCGCATCCGTCCGTCTCGCCACGTTCACTGACAGCCGCGTCTGCGGCTACACCACGACAACCACAACACAACACCGCTCCCCTCCCTGGCAACTCATTGTTTTTCTCCTCCTCTTTTGCACAAACCACAACGCCGAGCACAGGCGCAAGCCACCCACACCGCGCCCCTCCCCGTCCCGTCTTTGGCCGCCGCTCCTCGTTTCCTCGTTTGCCCCCTCCCATCTCCCGAAATGCCATGCCAGCAGCGTTACGCATGCCCCTCCCCTGTCCACACAACACTACCGCCAAACGAACAGCCTTCCGGGCCACATGCAGGGCACGCCCACCTCCAAACACTGCCAATTCACGGACGCACGCACGCACACACACACACACACACACACACACACACACACACACACACACACACACACACACACACACTTTCCCGACACCTTTCTGTACGGAGGGTGCGTCATCTCGACCGTGACAGAGTGACGCCAACTATCGACGATCCATTTCCCCCCACTGGTAAAACACGTCCACTAACACCTACATACATCATTCAAGTACACAGACAATAGCATACACACAATGGGAGGGCACACGAACATGGACGGCACGGCACTGTCACACACTCTTCCTCAGAACCAACCATACCAACAAACGTTACGTACAACCGGGAAAGCGAAAGCGAAAGCAAAAGCAAAAAGCAAAGGCCAATGCAGCCGTCAAAGGTAACGTTCACCACGGCAGACACTTGCAGCCGCGCCGCCGTTAAACGCATTTCAGTGCGGCTCCAATACGCCTCCGACACGGGAACGTTCCGTTGCTCTACGAATGCGTTTCTCCCCTTTTTCCCTTCCTCTCTCTTTTGCCCCCCCCCCTCTGTCCTTTCCTCCTGCACTCTTGCCTCCTTCCTCACGTTCTGCCCAGACATTCGACCGATCAAAGTCAACCTGTCGTTACCGTTCTCAGCGCGACGGTGTACAACAGTATGACGGGTGTGCCCACGACTTCGGTTCAGTTGCGTGACGCCGGTCTATCGCGCCGATCGACAGTTACTCAGGGGGGCGACGGATCGGACCACGTCACCGACACACAAAACACTTTCAAACAAACAAATACATACCGGATGGACACAGACAAACACGTGTACAGACATTCGCCAAAAACGGCCGCCGCCGCCGCCGCCGTCGTCTAGCGTCGCGCTTACTGTACTGCACTGGACACGCGTGCATCTTGAATGACGACATCGGTGTGCGTGCGTCGTACGCAATCAGTCAGACACGGCTATCAAAAATCAGAGTCGAATGGTACATCATCGTGCGTGTCGCCGTACACGTACAGTACAATGCAACAACAATGCGTCTTCATGGCACGTTCATTTCAACGTCACTCACACACCTCCACGCTGCAGTTACGTCGCACCATTGTCAAACTCGGCGTACAGCAAAGGGAATAGTGGGCGGCAAACAAAAACCACAAAAAAAAACAACATTTCACATTTCACCCTCGCCATGTATGATGTGCAAAAAACAAACCCGCAAACGGCCGTCGTTACGGTGACACAAAAGTCGGCGATCGCACTGTCCCCCCTCGCAGACAGGTAACACACACACCAACAACACCAAATGGGTCAAAAACCACGCCAACGAGGCGTGCCACCATTCCACGCCACGGCGACCAACCTCGTGGCCGTACCCCGCGCAACACGCTTTGACGCGCCCCCCCACCCACAATCAAAATGCACACATACATCACAGCCGTCCACACAAACAACAACAACAATTCCGCCCTTCCCGCAAAAGGCAAGTTGGTGGCCCTGAAAAGGGCCGTTTTGCCGCTCTCGCAACGGAGGAGCATTCTCTCTCCATCCTTCCTTCCGTTCCAGAGCCACCTCCTTACTTGGAGCTCGTGTACTTGGTCACCGCCTTCGTGCCCTCGCTCACGGCGTGCTTGGCCAGCTCGCCAGGCAGCAACAGCCGCACAGCGGTCTGGATCTCGCGGGACGTGATGGTCGAGCGCTTGTTGTAGTGCGCCAGGCGAGAAGCCTCGGCCGCAATGCGCTCGAAAATGTCGTTCACGAAGCTGTTCATGATGCTCATCGCCTTCGACGAGATGCCCGTGTCAGGGTGCACCTGCTTCAGCACCTTGTAGATGTAGATGGCATAGCTCTCCTTCCTCTTGCGCTTCTTCTTCTTGTCGCCCTTCGAAATGTTCTTCTGCGCCTTGCCAGCCTTCTTGGCGGCCTTCCCGCTAGTCTTGGGCGGCATCTCGAACCAACGTACGGCGGCAGCAGCAACACCAGTAGCAAGCGCTCCGCTCTAGTCAGCGTCTCCCCACACAGTGGCACCCGCCGCCAGCCGCCGCCGCACCTTTACCAGCTCGCCCTGTTGCGGCCGCCGACCAATGGGGCGCGCGCGCAACCGGCCGCCGCACCCGAGCCCATAAAGCACCCCCACCCCGGCTGCGCCGGCGAGAAGCACAAGTACGAGGAATGCCCGGTACCCCAGGGGGAGGGCAAGGAGAAGTGCTGCAATTGTGCAGGCGCGCATCCTGCCAGCTACCTGGGGTGCCCGGAATTCCGCAAAGCTAGGGACCGCCTAAGGGGAAAGCACCCACAGACAGCAGCGGCAAAACATCGCACCGCTCCTCCACCTCCACCACCCCCTCCAAGCCGATACCCAAGACCCACAGCGACAAGGGTATTTCAATCCAGAACATACTCGTCAACCGTCAGTGCCCCAACTCACCCTCCTCCGCACAACCAGGTTCCTGTTAACGGAGAATCGCCTAGGGAAGCCCCCCCCTATCCACTAGAGCCCAGTCTGCGTGACACGACACCGAACGTCTCAGTGGAACAACTAGCAGCAACCATAAAGGCCCTTCAGGCTCAGGTGAATCAACTGGCAAACATCTTGGCCACAATGACTCAACACCCCGCCGAACACTCATCGGCAACAAAGCAGGCGCCCTCATCGGCGATGACATCAGGAAACCCCACCCCTCGACATGGATAGACGACCTAACATACAAGGTCTAAAAATGTGCGTCTTCAACGCAAACGGTCTATTCCAACAAGCCCTCGAATTCAGGGAATTCATGAAAGAGGAAGATATTGACATATGCTTAGTGGCCGAAACACACCTGAAGCCAGGTGTAAGAGCATCTGTAGCTAACTACAACTGCTACAGACGCGATCGGCCTACCGCAGGAGGCGGGGTTGCAGTATATGTCAAACGAGGTATTAGACACCATCAAGTGTACCCAGCAGCAACTCGCCAAATTGAAACAGTCGCATTAGAAATTGCCACTGTAACAGGGCCCCTCACAGTCGTTGCAGCCTACCGCCCCCCTTCCCAAACGTTAGAAGAAGAGGACATAGCTGCACTAGGGAGAATAAGAGGCAAGCTCCTAATAGGAGGAGACCTCAATGCCAAGCACGCAGACTGGCACTCACGAGTAAGCAACAGAGCTGGTCGACAACTGCAACGACTCGCGCGCATCCACCAGTTTCAGGTATGGGGCCCCGAGGAGCCCACCCACTTCCCAAACAACGGAAACAGGGCGGACGTCCTCGACATCGCACTCACGAAACACGTTACGGGTTTTGTGGCTGCCAATTCGATAAACAGGATGTCGTCGGACCACAATCCAGTTATCCTAGAGGTCGACATGGGAGAATGGCTCTCGCTCCCACAGCGCACCACAAATTACAAACGAACGAACTGGGAACAGTTCAGCAATGGAATAGCTGCTGAACTTGCCCAAGCCCCGCCTCCAACAGCAGAGACTGCTGAACAAGCGCTGGAAGACTTCACTAAAGCGATCCTGCAAGCAGCTGAGGAAGCAACACCTGCGCCAGCGGGAGCCCCCCGCTCCAGGCAGCTCCCCCAGCACCTGCTTGCCCAAATCAGACACAAAAACAGGATCGCCAAAGAATGGAAACTCACTAGGAACAAAAACACGAGGAGGCTGCTCAACAGACTACAACGAGAGTTGAAAGTTGCACTCACTGAGTATCGCAACCAGCAATGGTCAGAACGACTATCAACTCTCAAACTAGACGACCACAGCTTGTGGCAAGCCACGAAGCAGTTCACAAGAAGACGCGCAAAAATGCCCCCTCTGCATGGCGAACGTGGACTGCAATTCAGCACTGAAGACAAAGCAAATGCGCTAGCAGACGTGTTCGAAAAACAATTTACGCCAGCAGAGGTACAGGACAGAGAACACGTTGCAATCGTCCGCAGACAACTGGCCACCTTTTTAGAGGCAGACGACGACGATGAATACACGCCGCTCTTTAGTTCCGAAGACGTGACGAGTGTCATCAAATCGCTGCCAACAAGAAAGGCACCAGGCCACGACCAGCTCACCAACGAACTATTAAAACACATCCCGCCCATGGCAATAACACACTTAGCAGATATCCTAAACGAAATTACGCGATCGCAAAAATTCCCGACACAGTGGAAACACGCTGAAGTAGTCTCGATCGCAAAACCTGGAAAAGACCCGGTGTTCCCGCAACACTATAGACCGATTAGTCTACTGCCTACCCTCAGTAAACTATACGAGCGTCTCCTCTTAGTACCGATACAGGATCACATCAGAAGAGAGCAAATCCTGCCCAAATTCCAGTTTGGGTTCCGCCCACAACATTCGGCCCCCCAACAAATAATGAGGGTAGTAGAAGCAGCCACAGAAAGCTTCAACTGCAAAGGCTACTGCGGGATCGTCTTACTAGACGTGGCAAAAGCCTTTGATTCAGTTTGGCACACCGGGCTACTCCATAAATTGTACACCCAGGGCTTCCCCGGAAAGATTGTGAAACTTATAAAAAGCTATCTCTCCGGTAGGACATTCTCCGTAAAAGTAGAAACATCACTGTCAAGCAGGAGAAGAATACAAGCAGGGGTTCCACAGGGTTCGGTTCTTGGTCCAACCCTGTACAGTCTCTACACCGCAGACATACCAACCACCCAACACGTACAAACAGCACAGTACGCTGATGACACCGCATTCTTCTCCTGCTCAACAAACAGGAACCTGGTCACGAGACGTCTTCAAACCGCCCTAAATAAAACAGATGAATGGGCCAAACAATGGCGAATCTCACTAAACTCTGAGAAGACCCAAGCCATGCTAATGACTAGACGTCTCGGTAAACGCCGCCCCCCCAGAAGACCATACCAAATGCTGCACCTGCAGGGCCAAAACCTCCCCTGGAGAGACACTGCGAGGTACCTCGGTGTGACACTAGACAAGCGCCTGACTTGGAAGTGCCACATCGAGGAAGTTCGCAAAAAGGCCCTAGGCAGGATGCAGATCCTCTATCCAATATTGAACAGAGAAAGTTCCCTTGACCCGAACACAGGAGTAGCCGTATATCGAAGTCTAATTAGACCGATACTGGAGTATGCGTGCCCTGTATGGGGTTACGCTGCCAGATCGACGGTAGAACGGTTACAAAAGATCCAGAACAGAGCGCTTAGAAGAGCGCTACACACACCGCCGCGCTTTCCGACGGAAGACCTCCACATAGCGGCAGACATCGAAAAACTAAACACGCGATTCCGTACCCTGGCGGAGCAGTTTTACGCTAACGCGGAAAGGTCGCCAAACGACCTAATAAACTCACTTGGTCGGTACAACAACGTACCAGACCGATACAAGAGACCAAAAGCAATACTCCTCGCATAATAATAATAAAAATAATAATAATAATAAAAAAACAAACCCGTTACTAATAGTGACAGAAAAGAAACCAGAATACTCTAAAGAATAGAACAATCAAAAGACAAGAACATCCAAATACTCCACCAAAAATTGAAGGAAATGTCCGAGTGGGACAACAACCTTCACAGAAAACAACCTCTGAAGACAGAGGAAGAAATTAGAGTGAGCTGCTGCGCCGGCACGCACTCCGCTGCTCGACTCGCTGCCGCTCGCACCGGTCGTTTTCGTTTCCTTCTCGTGTGCACCGTCGCTAGCCCATCGCCATGTCCGGACGCGGAAAGGGAGGCAAAGTCAAGGGCAAGTCAAAGTCCCGCTCAAGCAGGGCTGGGCTCCAGTTCCCGGTCGGCAGAATCCACCGCCTCCTGCGCAAGGGAAACTACGCAGAGCGCGTCGGCGCCGGGGCGCCCGTCTACCTCGCCGCCGTCATGGAGTACCTCGCGGCTGAGGTGCTCGAGCTGGCCGGAAACGCGGCCCGCGACAACAAGAAGACGCGCATCATCCCGCGCCACCTGCAGCTTGCCATCCGCAACGACGAGGAGCTCAACAAGCTCCTGTCGGGCGTCACCATCGCACAGGGTGGTGTCCTACCCAACATCCAGGCCGTCCTGCTGCCAAAGAAGACCGAGAAGAAGGCCTAAAGGAGGCCAGGCAATCGCAGCGCCGCGTGCTCCCCTGCACGCAACGCGCTTTGCCGGCTCGGCTCGGCCCGGCCCACAACAATCGGCCCTTTTCAGGGCCACCACACAAACCTACGTCCAAAGCAAAATTTCAGTCGTCCTCGCCGCACCTTGTTTTGTTTCAACTTTGCACTTTCACAGCACAGCCGCCGCCGGCGCACGTCCGCCATCTTGTCGTCCACACAGCCCGCACACACACACACACACACACACACACACACACACACACACACACACACACACACATTTTGCACGGTCGCAGAGTCGCCTTCCAAACGACAACGGCAGCAATAATGACCATTGTTAAAGGGAGGCGTGTCGACACACCGCCCTCCACTCCCGCGCGCAACGGCCGTCGACACGAACGAAACAGCTGATCCGGCCGCCTATGCCCACACGCCTTGCCTCGGAAACCCCAACGCCGCCGCAAACACACAGAGCCAAACCACGCAAGCAAATAATTACCGCCTCTCTCGCACAACAACACACAGCCCGCCATCTCCGTCGCGATCGATACAAAGACACACAATAACAAACACAAACGAAGCAGCTCCACACACAGCCAGCCACATGACACGTTTCCTTTCCTTCTCCCCTCCCAGCCACATCACGTCGCTCAAACGGAAAGAAAGAAAGAAACAAACAAACAAACAAACAAACAAACAAACGAACAACACAGCGCACACACACGCAGCAACAACAACAACAACAACACAGACTCTTTCGCACTTTTCAACTTCCGAACAGTGTGGTGGCCCTGAAAAGGGCCGTTTTCTAGTCTCTCCCACCCACAAGCACGGCCGCGGGAAGGCCAGCGCCCGCTGCGACGCAGCCTAACCGCCGAAACCGTACAGGGTGCGCCCCTGCCTCTTCAGGGCGTACACCACGTCCATGGCCGTCACAGTCTTGCGCTTGGCGTGCTCAGTGTACGTCACCGCGTCGCGGATCACGTTCTCCAGGAACACCTTCAGCACCCCGCGGGTCTCCTCGTAGATCAGACCAGAGATGCGCTTCACGCCGCCCCTGCGAGCCAGGCGGCGGATGGCGGGCTTCGTGATGCCCTGGATGTTGTCGCGCAACACCTTGCGGTGCCGCTTGGCGCCACCCTTGCCGAGCCCCTTTCCTCCCTTGCCGCGGCCTGTCATCCTTCCTTCCTCGGGCAAAGCAAAACGTGCACAAACAGCAGCTGCAGCGGCTGGCGAGTCGGCTACGGTCTGCGCCCAGCGCGCCCGCCGCCCCCCTATATAGACTCTGGCCCGCCCTCCCCCCACCACGCGCAACCGAGGGCATATAAGCGCAGCACGGAGGCGCGCGGGCCCGTTGTCAAGGCAGCACCGGACGCCGCGCCGCACCTAACCTCCACGCACGCCGCTCCGCTACCGCCAACGCTACCGCCATGGCCCGCACAAAGCAAACGGCCCGCAAGTCCACCGGCGGAAAGGCGCCGCGCAAACAGCTCGCCACCAAGGCGGCGAGGAAGAGCGCGCCCGCCACCGGAGGCGTCAAGAAGCCCCACCGCTACAGGCCGGGCACCGTCGCCCTGCGAGAAATCAGGCGCTACCAGAAGAGCACAGAGCTGCTCATCCGCAAGCTGCCATTCCAGCGCCTAGTGCGCGAGATCGCCCAGGACTTCAAGACCGACCTGCGCTTCCAGAGCTCCGCAGTCATGGCCCTGCAGGAGGCCAGCGAGGCCTACCTCGTCGGCCTCTTCGAAGACACCAACCTGTGCGCAATCCACGCCAAGCGCGTCACCATCATGCCCAAGGACATCCAGCTCGCGCGCCGCATCCGCGGCGAGCGCGCCTAAACCGCGCCGCGGCACCGCACCGCACAAACAAAAACGGCCCTTTTCAGGGCCACTAACATCTCTCCGTCGCGAGCAAACTTTGTCGGTCGCCTGCCTCTCGCCCCGCAACCCAAAAACAAAAACCACCACTTCCCGTCCGTCCGCCACACACACCCGCTCACTCTGCCTGCCTGCTAGCAGCGCGCAACAATCACACATCATCCCTCCCCGGCGCTCAAAGCGCACAATACCCAACGGCCGACGTCACACCGCACGGGTGGCTGGCCGGCCGCCGCTTTCGTTTCGAAAACAAAAAAAACCCGCACTCCACTCCGACGGCCAACGGCCAGGCAGGCGCGCTCGCTCGCTCTACACGCCACCGAAATCCCCGCCGACTCCTTCCACATCTCAACGTGCCCCCCGTTGCAAAACATAACACACACAAAGAAACAAAACAAAGACCAGACACGACTAGACAAGACACACATCCGAGAAGAACGAACGCAGGCAAGCCAACCAACGTATTCAAACAAAACAACGTGACAGAAAACCAACCGTCGGCCGCCGCCACAAACACGGCGACAATCAACCACGACAACAACAACACCGCTTACCGCTACCGCCGCCCACACCCGCCACCGACCCCCGCAATCAAACCACCACGGCACGCAAACAGCATCCCCACGGGCATACAGACAGACACCCACACCAAACGCAACACGACAATCAAAACCTTCCCCGACGTGCTTTGATGGCCCTGAGAAGGGCCGTTTTGGGCCGCGCGTCTCTTGCGCGCCACTAGACGACGACGGGGGGTGGGGACGACGGGGTCAAGCGCCAAACCCTTCCTTTCCCATCTCTTTCTCCTCTACTCTACTCTACTTCTTCTTCTTGGGCGAAGCCTTCGCCTTAGACGGCGTCGTCGCCTTCTTCGGGCGCGGCGCCTTCGGCTTCTTCGTCGGAACCTTGGCGGCCTTCTTCGCCTTCGACGGCGACTTGGCCTTGGCCGGCTTGGCCGCAGCCGCCTTCTTCGCACCCGCGGGAGCGGCCGACGCCGCAGACGCCTTCTTGGCGGCGCCCGCCTTCCGACCGGTCGCCGCCTTCACGCCACCAGCCTTCTTTGCGCCGGCCGCACGGGCGCCCTTCTTCTCCTTGCTGGCCGGAGCGGCGCGCTTCTTCTTGGCACCGCCAGCACGAGCCTTGCCGCCCTCGGCCGCCCCCCCGCCGCCGGCGCCGGCAAGCTTGAACGAGCCGGACGCGCCCTTCCCCTTCGTCTGCACCAGCTCGCCCGCCACGACGGCCGACTTGAGGTACTTCTTGATAAACGGCGCCAGCTTCTCCGCGTCCAGCTTGTAGTGCGCGGCTATGTACTTCTTGATCGCCTGCAGCGACGACCCGCCGCGCTCCTTCAGACTCTTGATGGCGGCCGTCACCATCTCAGAGGTGCGCGGGTGCGCAGGCTTGGCGCGCGGCTTCTTCGCAGACGACGCAGACTTGGCCTTCTTCGTAGTGCCGGTGGCGGCGGGTGCCGCAGCAGTCTCGTTCGTAGCCGCCTGATCTGCCATTTCGACGACGCGCGTAACACACAGCGAGAGCGAGAGCGAGAGCGAGCGGGACGGCAGGCACGCAAGCACAGCACAGCACGGCAGAGCAGAGCAGAGAATCACAAGGGCCCAGCCAGTGTCGCGGGCGGGCGCGGACGGCCGAGAGAGCGGCCGCCACTCTGCGCGCCGCCGCGCCGCGCCTCCCGCGCTTGCTACCGCCCAACGTCCGACAGCCTGTGCGGAGCAGCCCCAAAGCTGCGCCACAACCGCCCGCGCCTTTCAAACCACCGAGGATGGGGCTACACACAGCCACACCACAGTCGCCAACCAGTCGCCACGGCAGCGCCGCAAACCACGGCCAAACTGCAGCTACCGCGCGCTACAGCCTGGGTCGGCCCGCCGAGAATCGCCGCCCCCGCCCAAATGCCGCCCCCACAGCCCCAGCCGACGACCCGCCACAATGGCCAAACCTTCGGCAAAACTCCCACACCGTCGCCGCGGCAGCCCGGCCAGCGCGGCCGGCGCCACAGCCACACAAGCCGAGGCGTGCGGCGATGACGGCCGTGCAAACGCGCCTCCGCCGCCCCATCGCCTTCCGTCGCCCTCCCGCCGTTTCCCGATCGGCCCGCAGCCGTCGGGCCACATCGCGCGCCGTCCTCCTCCTCTCGCCCGCCAACATTCACAGCCGTTTCTCAACAATTGCCCGCCGCAAACGGACGCCGCCTGCGCAACAGGCGCCGCCGCCCCTCGCCGCTTCCGACCCAACCCCTCGACCGAGGCAAACCGCAATCCGAATCTACAGACCAACCCAATCTGCCGTCAGCACACACGACAGCCGACCTTACACGTTGCGCGTTACACATTACGTTTACACGTCTAGGTTAGGTTCGGTTAGGTTAGGTGGACGTGGGTTAGGTTAAGGGGACTTGGGTTAGGTTAAGCGTCAAACTTAGGTTAAGCATTCAAACACGTCAGGCGTCAGAGGTTAGGTTAGGTTAGGTTACGTTAGGTTACGTTACACGTTAGGTTAAGGGGTCAGTGCTAGGTTAAGAAGCGTCAAACGTAGGTTAAAAAAGCGTTCAAAACGTGAGGCGTGAGCCGCCGGACAGCTTACCTTACGTAGACGTTTGGGGCTCACAGGCTGAGCTCACCTCACCACACCACAGGTTAGGTTCGGTTCGGTTCGCTCGGCTCAGCGTAAAGCGCCGAGGTCAGGGTTACGTTCGTTCACCTTCGGGCGCCACACTTTCGGTTGAAAAGTCGCGACGGGACGACGTCGGCAGGCACCGCCGCAAACGGACAAAAACGTACAGACGACGTCGAAAACCGCCGACAGACGGGGGAGCAGCACGACCACGACCAGATACCGAGCGCGAACGAGACGCACGCGAACCACCCCCACCGGCCAAAGGGCACCACACAACAACCCAGAGCACCACGTGTCGACACCACAGCAACCCGCCGCTCACGCGACATGGCTGGCACCGAAGGGCAACCGCCCGCAACTGCGCTTTCCGCGCCGGCCCGGATGCACGTCGTGCTACAACAACACCACTACCGTACACAGCCGCTGTTCACAACATCACTATCATGCGCGCCCGCGGCTCGCCGCCGTCGCAGTCGCAGCCCCAACGCCAGCACTTTTGCACCACCATTCACACGCACCGCAACACAGCTCGCCGACACAGCCGAACAAAACAAACACCACACAACAACAGCAACAACGCCGCCGCCTCTACTCGTGCCGGCGACCCACCCCGCCGATGGCGCACCTTTCGCCAGCCGGCAATCGACACACACGCACGCACCCACCCACCCCCCGGGGCCCAGTGCAAAAAAAAACACACAAAAACAAAAACAAAAAAAAAACAACACAAACGACACGGGAAGCGCACACCGCCACTTCGCGCGCACGCCACCAACCAGTCGTCGTCTCAAAATAACAAACACAAACAAAATAAACTAACAACTAGGGCAACACAAAACAAAAACGCCTCGCACGAACCGCCCACAAAAAGGACAAGCACACGCACAGCCTCTGCTGACGACCACGACGCAGCGGCACGCTGCTCCTGTCCCGCGCCCCGCGCCCCGCGCCCCACTCGATTCACAACTCACGCGACACCGTCAACGACGGGCTCGCTTCCCGCAACCTACCACCTTTCCGCCACGACGCACAGCCCCAGCCCCACCCGACCCGACGACGCCCGTGGCAACGACTGCACTTTCACCACCGCCTCCCCCTTCCCCCCCAAAACACACACACACACACAGCCAGCCAAAAACGCACTCGCGACCCACACATGCACGTGCATCGGCACACGCCAACCAGTCAACGTCGACAACCACACGCAAGGCTCGAAACGAAACCGGCGTCCTTCCACGTTGCCATCAAGCTACCTACACGACACAAGACACAAGGAACAAACACAACAGCCGGCCCCACTAATTCCCACTCTCACGCCGCAAAAAGCACACCGAAACCGCCAAACGCACGCACATTCCCCTTCGCACTGACACCGACCGGCTCGCTACCACACACCTCTCGGCAGCCGTTTCACGCCAATTCGCCACACCGCCCACACAGTCGACAAGCGCCCGCCCTGTACGGCACACGCAACGACGCAGCGCAGCAAAGGGCGCCCGCAACACATACCTCTCCTCTCTCTCCCTCTCCGCCGCCCGACGCGCCAACCGCCACGCCACACCGCCAGCCACTCGCAAATTGTGCACTGCCACCAGCCACACGTCCAACACGCCGCGCCGCCTCCGGCCACCCGCCAGGGGGCGCTCACGTCCGCGACAACAGCGCGGCCCGCCGGGCCGAACCGAACCGAACCGAGCCGCCGCTGCTCTGCACTCGGCACGGCCACACCCTGCTGCAGACCGGGCTCGTCTCTCTGTACGCGTCTGCCTGCGCATCAACACAACACGACCTTTTTTTTTTTTTTCTCTCTACCGCCATCCCTTCTTCTCGCGTTTTACTCGTTGTTGCAGCAGCGGCGCACACCTACACATCCACAGCCCCAGCCGAGCCGAGCCGGCCTCACCTCAGGGCCCGCCGCCAGCGTCTCCTCCTCGGGCACAGGTGCGGTGCTGTGGCCGCCCATCCAACCGCATTGCTGGCCGTCCAGCCGCCAGGCGTTCCCACTGCCGCGAGCCACGCCGCGCACCGACCCTGCTGCAGAAAACGAAGCATAGCCAGAGACCGACCGATACACAAAGCAAGCCGTCGCCTCGCCTCTTGTCCTTCCTGCCTTCCTTTCGCCCCCCCCCCCCTCCTTTTTTTTTTTTATTTTGTTTTCTTCTTTCTTTCTTTCTTTGGCCCTCTCTCCTTCCCGCCCCATGGCGGTTACGGCACCGCCTGCAGCGGCAGATTTTTTGCGCCCACACGCCTACTCCTACCACCATTAACCTTGCCCTGCCCATCAACGTCGCAGTCGAACCGACGCTTGCCAACACACTGCCCACGTTCCTTTCTCTTTTCGGCCTACGCCCATTACGCGCCGCCGCCACAGCACCTTCCCTTCCCACAACACACCGACGTCATCACACGCACCCACAAACAGGGGCCACGACCGTGTTCCTCGCCCACTCCCATCCCGCACGGTACGCACATTCCCAACTACTACCGCGCACCCTCCCTTTCCAATCTGTGTGTCTCTGTGTCTGTGTCCTGTGTCCTGTCCGCGCGTGACGCCTCTCAACATCCGCCGTCCCCCGTCCCGTTTTCGCCCCCATGCCGTCGTCGCGCCGCCTCCTCCCCGTCCACCGCCGCCCCTGTCCGCCCCGCACCACACCATACACCGCTGCTTGTCCCGGCCGTTGCCACCAAAGGCGCCGACCGCAAACGCGCCACGCCGCAGCCCCCGTGCGTCTCGCTCGCTTGCATCTCCGTGCCGACGCTGCCTCTCTTCCCGCTCGCACTCGACCTCGACAACACAGTCTTTGGCTCCGCCACTGCGTGTTCCGGTGGTACGCACGCTGCAACACGTATGTATTCGTTACCAGAGCGATGGCGAGGCATGACAGCATCTCTGTCTGACCAGAGAGTTATTTATCGTTGCTAGTCGGCGCTTGGACCGCGCCAGACGACAGTAGTGGCACGCACCGGGTCGCCAGGAACAGTTGTTATATATATTGTAGCGCGAGTCGGGAGAGGTAGTAGTCGGTCGACAGTAGTAGCGGGTGGACGGTTGTACTGAGCGGGCGTCGGCGGCGTGCTCTGCTCGTCTCGCGACTCTGGTCACGGTTCGGGACGATGTATAGTATATTGTGTTATAATCAAAAGGTAGTGTGAAGCTGCATTGCGCAAATCTGATAACGTATGTTCATTGTACTTATTTTGTTCAACAACAAAAGCCCCACTATTACTTTTTTCTAAAGCAACTTTTGTCTTTTAACGAAAAACATTCACTTTTTAAAGACTACTTCCTATGGCATTTCCCTCCAAGGAGTGCAATTAATTACCAGCCAGCACTCATTCATTGCACACAGCTGTGTAAGGGGTATCTACAATTGAGGAGCGGATATAAATGCAACTTTTTTGTTTTTTTTTTTTTTTTTGTGTGTTGTAACCTCCCCGCAAAATTTAAAATAATGGACAATGTTATTTACGGATGCTAATGGACATTGCGCTAATTGTAACCTCGCCCACAATGAGAGGTATTGAAAATGGCAACAAAAATGTGAAATTCGCAATCCGACTCAAATATAAATTCTTCACAACATTTAAAGTCCGTTCAGTGACAAGAAACTTCAATTGAGCCGAAATATCGGTCTTTGGCCCTGTGCAAAACAATCAGAATTAAAGTCTTACCTCAGAATAAATGGATGTCACATTTCTGCTCTTGTTGTTGCGCAGCGCTTGGAGGAACTGCATTGCAAATAATAATATTCTCTTTTTTTGTGATTTTAGTGAAATTTTTCTTCAAAGAAGTGGAATGAAATGGGAAGTGCAACGAACTCTTTAGTTCAATAAAACATTACATTTTTGAAAAATGCTTTTGAAATAAAAATTATTTTTGGGGAACTTGTTGGAGAATTAATTACAATAAATATAATTTTTCATTATCTAATGATTATATTAATTAACAGTATACCTCCTTCACCATCTTGACCAGTGTTGCCGACCGCCTACATCACACAACCGCACTCGGCTGCTACTACTGACCGACCGCTCTGCATGACGACTATTAGCGTACTGCACGCGACGACTACTGACAGAGTACAGCCCTCAACTAGACAGAGCTACAGACTCGCAACGACTGACTGACTGACTGACTGACTGACTGACTGACTGAGAACCGCTCGCAACACTCGCGCGGTCCAGCGCAAACTCTCTGGTCACAGATGCTACAATGTCTCGCCATCGCTGCTATGTTACATACGTGTTTCAGTGTCTTTTTCATTGGGGTAACGATCTTTGGCTCTTTTTATTCTGAATACAGGGCCAAAGGTCAACGCTGCTGCCCTTATACAATTTATCAGGTTCCATTATGTCTGTTGCAATGTTACATACGGTTCATTCTTTCATTAATATTATCGTTGGGTTTGTTTTGTAGGGACGTTAACATTCTGGCACATTTTTATTATCATCGGACTCTCTGCTATTTGTGCAGGGAGGTTATACCTGGGTCCATTTCCATTTCCATTTCCATTTACATTTTAATATTGATAGACTTTTTGTTTTCTTTTTTTGTTTCTTGTTGTTTTTCCTTCTTTTTTCTTGTTGTTTTTTTTTCTTTCTTTTTTTTTGTTTTGTTTTGTTTTTCCCGCTCTCACACACCACCGCCGCATCACGCCTTCCGTTTTCTTCTTGGTTTCTTTTCTGTTCTTCAACTGCTTCAACATCACCGCGCCCCATTTCCACACCACAGCCATCAGCCTCCAAGACGGGCAGGCGCAGTGTGCCATTTCCGGCGCACAAGCACACCCGTACGGTACTCTCCTCGCCCCCACGCCACCAACAACACAGCGACCACGCGGCTTTCAGGCATGGCATGGCACGGCACGGCACGGCACCGGCGAAATGCGCCGCCCCCGCCCCTCCGCGCATCCGTCCGTCTCGCCACGTTCACTGACAGCCGCGTCTGCGGCTACACCACGACAACCACAACACAACACCGCTCCCCTCCCTGGCAACTCATTGTTTTTCTCCTCCTCTTTTGCACAAACCACAACGCCGAGCACAGGCGCAAGCCACCCACACCGCGCCCCTCCCCGTCCCGTCTTTGGCCGCCGCTCCTCGTTTCCTCGTTTGCCCCCTCCCATCTCCCGAAATGCCATGCCAGCAGCGTTACGCATGCCCCTCCCCTGTCCACACAACACTACCGCCAAACGAACAGCCTTCCGGGCCACATGCAGGGCACGCCCACCTCCAAACACTGCCAATTCACGGACGCACGCACGCACACACACACACACACACACACACACACACACACACACACACACACACACACTTTCCCGACACCTTTCTGTACGGAGGGTGCGTCATCTCGACCGTGACAGAGTGACGCCAACTATCGACGATCCATTTCCCCCCACTGGTAAAACACGTCCACTAACACCTACATACATCATTCAAGTACACAGACAATAGCATACACACAATGGGAGGGCACACGAACATGGACGGCACGGCACTGTCACACACTCTTCCTCAGAACCAACCATACCAACAAACGTTACGTACAACCGGGAAAGCGAAAGCGAAAGCAAAAGCAAAAAGCAAAGGCCAATGCAGCCGTCAAAGGTAACGTTCACCACGGCAGACACTTGCAGCCGCGCCGCCGTTAAACGCATTTCAGTGCGGCTCCAATACGCCTCCGACACGGGAACGTTCCGTTGCTCTACGAATGCGTTTCTCCCCTTTTTCCCTTCCTCTCTCTTTTGCCCCCCCCCCCTCTGTCCTTTCCTCCTGCACTCTTGCCTCCTTCCTCACGTTCTGCCCAGACATTCGACCGATCAAAGTCAACCTGTCGTTACCGTTCTCAGCGCGACGGTGTACAACAGTATGACGGGTGTGCCCACGACTTCGGTTCAGTTGCGTGACGCCGGTCTATCGCGCCGATCGACAGTTACTCAGGGGGGCGACGGATCGGACCACGTCACCGACACACAAAACACTTTCAAACAAACAAATACATACCGGATGGACACAGACAAACACGTGTACAGACATTCGCCAAAAACGGCCGCCGCCGCCGCCGCCGTCGTCTAGCGTCGCGCTTACTGTACTGCACTGGACACGCGTGCATCTTGAATGACGACATCGGTGTGCGTGCGTCGTACGCAATCAGTCAGACACGGCTATCAAAAATCAGAGTCGAATGGTACATCATCGTGCGTGTCGCCGTACACGTACAGTACAATGCAACAACAATGCGTCTTCATGGCACGTTCATTTCAACGTCACTCACACACCTCCACGCTGCAGTTACGTCGCACCATTGTCAAACTCGGCGTACAGCAAAGGGAATAGTGGGCGGCAAACAAAAACCACAAAAAAAAACAACATTTCACATTTCACCCTCGCCATGTATGATGTGCAAAAAACAAACCCGCAAACGGCCGTCGTTACGGTGACACAAAAGTCGGCGATCGCACTGTCCCCCCTCGCAGACAGGTAACACACACACCAACAACACCAAATGGGTCAAAAACCACGCCAACGAGGCGTGCCACCATTCCACGCCACGGCGACCAACCTCGTGGCCGTACCCCGCGCAACACGCTTTGACGCGCCCCCCCACCCACAATCAAAATGCACACATACATCACAGCCGTCCACACAAACAACAACAACAATTCCGCCCTTCCCGCAAAAGGCAAGTTGGTGGCCCTGAAAAGGGCCGTTTTGCCGCTCTCGCAACGGAGGAGCATTCTCTCTCCATCCTTCCTTCCGTTCCAGAGCCACCTCCTTACTTGGAGCTCGTGTACTTGGTCACCGCCTTCGTGCCCTCGCTCACGGCGTGCTTGGCCAGCTCGCCAGGCAGCAACAGCCGCACAGCGGTCTGGATCTCGCGGGACGTGATGGTCGAGCGCTTGTTGTAGTGCGCCAGGCGAGAAGCCTCGGCCGCAATGCGCTCGAAAATGTCGTTCACGAAGCTGTTCATGATGCTCATCGCCTTCGACGAGATGCCCGTGTCAGGGTGCACCTGCTTCAGCACCTTGTAGATGTAGATGGCATAGCTCTCCTTCCTCTTGCGCTTCTTCTTCTTGTCGCCCTTCGAAATGTTCTTCTGCGCCTTGCCAGCCTTCTTGGCGGCCTTCCCGCTAGTCTTGGGCGGCATCTCGAACCAACGTACGGCGGCAGCAGCAACACCAGTAGCAAGCGCTCCGCTCTAGTCAGCGTCTCCCCACACAGTGGCACCCGCCGCCAGCCGCCGCCGCACCTTTACCAGCTCGCCCTGTTGCGGCCGCCGACCAATGGGGCGCGCGCGCAACCGGCCGCCGCACCCGAGCCCATAAAGCACCCCCACCCCGGCTGCGCCGGCACGCACTCCGCTGCTCGACTCGCTGCCGCTCGCACCGGTCGTTTTCGTTTCCTTCTCGTGTGCACCGTCGCTAGCCCATCGCCATGTCCGGACGCGGAAAGGGAGGCAAAGTCAAGGGCAAGTCAAAGTCCCGCTCAAGCAGGGCTGGGCTCCAGTTCCCGGTCGGCAGAATCCACCGCCTCCTGCGCAAGGGAAACTACGCAGAGCGCGTCGGCGCCGGGGCGCCCGTCTACCTCGCCGCCGTCATGGAGTACCTCGCGGCTGAGGTGCTCGAGCTGGCCGGAAACGCGGCCCGCGACAACAAGAAGACGCGCATCATCCCGCGCCACCTGCAGCTTGCCATCCGCAACGACGAGGAGCTCAACAAGCTCCTGTCGGGCGTCACCATCGCACAGGGTGGTGTCCTACCCAACATCCAGGCCGTCCTGCTGCCAAAGAAGACCGAGAAGAAGGCCTAAAGGAGGCCAGGCAATCGCAGCGCCGCGTGCTCCCCTGCACGCAACGCGCTTTGCCGGCTCGGCTCGGCCCGGCCCACAACAATCGGCCCTTTTCAGGGCCACCACACAAACCTACGTCCAAAGCAAAATTTCAGTCGTCCTCGCCGCACCTTGTTTTGTTTCAACTTTGCACTTTCACAGCACAGCCGCCGCCGGCGCACGTCCGCCATCTTGTCGTCCACACAGCCCGCACACACACACACACACACACACACACACACACACACACACACACACATTTTGCACGGTCGCAGAGTCGCCTTCCAAACGACAACGGCAGCAATAATGACCATTGTTAAAGGGAGGCGTGTCGACACACCGCCCTCCACTCCCGCGCGCAACGGCCGTCGACACGAACGAAACAGCTGATCCGGCCGCCTATGCCCACACGCCTTGCCTCGGAAACCCCAACGCCGCCGCAAACACACAGAGCCAAACCACGCAAGCAAATAATTACCGCCTCTCTCGCACAACAACACACAGCCCGCCATCTCCGTCGCGATCGATACAAAGACACACAATAACAAACACAAACGAAGCAGCTCCACACACAGCCAGCCACATGACACGTTTCCTTTCCTTCTCCCCTCCCAGCCACATCACGTCGCTCAAACGGAAAGAAAGAAAGAAACAAACAAACAAACAAACAAACAAACAAACGAACAACACAGCGCACACACACGCAGCAACAACAACAACAACAACACAGACTCTTTCGCACTTTTCAACTTCCGAACAGTGTGGTGGCCCTGAAAAGGGCCGTTTTCTAGTCTCTCCCACCCACAAGCACGGCCGCGGGAAGGCCAGCGCCCGCTGCGACGCAGCCTAACCGCCGAAACCGTACAGGGTGCGCCCCTGCCTCTTCAGGGCGTACACCACGTCCATGGCCGTCACAGTCTTGCGCTTGGCGTGCTCAGTGTACGTCACCGCGTCGCGGATCACGTTCTCCAGGAACACCTTCAGCACCCCGCGGGTCTCCTCGTAGATCAGACCAGAGATGCGCTTCACGCCGCCCCTGCGAGCCAGGCGGCGGATGGCGGGCTTCGTGATGCCCTGGATGTTGTCGCGCAACACCTTGCGGTGCCGCTTGGCGCCACCCTTGCCGAGCCCCTTTCCTCCCTTGCCGCGGCCTGTCATCCTTCCTTCCTCGGGCAAAGCAAAACGTGCACAAACAGCAGCTGCAGCGGCTGGCGAGTCGGCTACGGTCTGCGCCCAGCGCGCCCGCCGCCCCCCTATATAGACTCTGGCCCGCCCTCCCCCCACCACGCGCAACCGAGGGCATATAAGCGCAGCACGGAGGCGCGCGGGCCCGTTGTCAAGGCAGCACCGGACGCCGCGCCGCACCTAACCTCCACGCACGCCGCTCCGCTACCGCCAACGCTACCGCCATGGCCCGCACAAAGCAAACGGCCCGCAAGTCCACCGGCGGAAAGGCGCCGCGCAAACAGCTCGCCACCAAGGCGGCGAGGAAGAGCGCGCCCGCCACCGGAGGCGTCAAGAAGCCCCACCGCTACAGGCCGGGCACCGTCGCCCTGCGAGAAATCAGGCGCTACCAGAAGAGCACAGAGCTGCTCATCCGCAAGCTGCCATTCCAGCGCCTAGTGCGCGAGATCGCCCAGGACTTCAAGACCGACCTGCGCTTCCAGAGCTCCGCAGTCATGGCCCTGCAGGAGGCCAGCGA
>NW_025726853.1:82500-87500 GCF_021461385.2 Schistocerca piceifrons | reverse complement strand
TGCACGCTTTGGACTCTGCTTCTCTTTGGTACGACTGCTTCTATTACTTCCTTTATACTTTGAACTATCTGCTCCGCTGTTTCATCAACCTCGAGATCCTCATCCAGCTCTGGCGGGCTGTACTCCCGGGAGAGTCTTTCCCAGTCTACCTTTTTATAGTCATATTCTGAAAGCCATTCCTGTGGCGCCACATTCTGTTCTGATTTTAATATATACTTTATTACATTATGATCACTGGTCGTTGCATTCTCCAATACCTCCCATTTATCTATTTTATTGGTAGCCCTGTTATTTGCCAGTGTTACATCTATATTTGTTTTTGCCCCTGCTCTATTTGAATATGTTGGTATCTCGCTAGGTGCGTTTATTATATCTAGATTTAATTCACTTATTGCATCTTCTAATTCCTGACCTTTTTCGTCTTGTTCTCCGCTGTGCCACAGGAATGACTTTGCGTTTGCATCCATTGCTATGATTACTTGATGGCCCTGTAGAGTTCTACATATTTCCTTTAGTTGTTCTAGGTACATAGTTATTGGCTCTCTATACTGACAATATATTGATACTAAATACCACTTAGTGTTTTTGGCGTGTACTTCGATTGTTACAACATGTTCATTTGTAAATTGATTTAATACTATTGTTCTTATATTACTATTTAAAATTACTATTGCAGACATTGGTCTTTCTCCCTTCATAATTATTTGAGCCGTGGCTGTCATTCCTGGGATTTTACCCTCCCGGGAGTACGGTTCTTGCAAGCATAGTATGTCAGCTTTATGTTCTTCTGCTAATTTACGCAACTCGTAATTTACTTGTACGCTTCTCATTGTATTAATTTGGAGAACTAAAAGATCCATTACGGATGATATGTATGGTAATGATCTTCTGGCCATGTCTTATTGGGGTCAAATCCTATTCGGCCGTATGTTGTTACCATTTGTATATATATATTTTCCAAATTGTATTTTACGCCTCTTCTTTCGTATACTTGCTTTACTATTTCCTGTAATTGTTCGTGTTCCGTGGGGATTCCGGCCGCGGCTAGCTGAATGCAGTCAACGTCCGCCAAAGCTGGATAAGTAATTCTCGAGCCGTTTGTGTGCCCCACTCTCACTAGTTGGCGTAATGCAGTGGTTAGCAGACCGGGTTCTTCTAGTCTTGCCATCTGCAGTGCGTTTTCGCATATCTTATAAGTGTTCTTTGGGTCCATTGCATTATATGTGTCACTCTTGCTTGACTGATTGTTTTTATCTTTTATGTGTTCTGAGTGGTCTCTTTTGGGCGAGCTCGGTCGTCCGTCCTCGCCCTTCATCGGCGTTTTCTTTTCATTAAAAACGGACGACCGAGGTCGTCCGTATTTCTTTCCTATGTTGTTCTTTTCTATGTCTTTGTTTTGTCTCTGTGTTGGTGTAGTGTGTTGTGTCCTGGGCGCCTCTGGTCGCCCATCTCTGCCCTCCATCGGCATTTTCTTTTCATGAAAAATGGGCGACCGAGGTCGCCCTTCTGTTTGTATTTGTGCTTCTTGCGTGTTCATTGTTTGTACTTGTGCGTCTATCATGCTTATTGTTTGTACTTGTACATCCCTTGTTGTATTTTGTTTCTTGTCTTGTATCAGTGTTTCTCGTTGTGTCTTGGGCACCTCTTGCTTTCTATCTCCGCTCTCCATCTGCATTTTCTTGTCATAAAAAACGGGCGACCGAGGTCGCCCTTGTGTTGGTGTTCTTTCAATGGGGGTATTGGCAATACAGTTTTGTGCTGTACATGTTTTGTGTTGATTGTTATCCCGTTTGTTATCCCGTGTGTTTTTTGTTGTTCCCTTATTTTCAGGTTGTTTATCTGTGATTTCTTTTGCATCTTTTTCCCTTGCCCCTACTGCTTCTCTGATTTTCATGCCCCTTAGCGTATCTCTTAGTTGTTTGCTTGGTGATTTATGCTTCTTTCTTTTCTCTTGGGGGTTAATCTCCATAATCTGTCCTTTGTATAAGTCTTCCTAGTAACAGCTGATACGTGGGGCATTCTTTGGAGTTTGGTGCTCTACATTTTCTTTTTCCCCTTCTATTGCATGGTATACATGTCTCAGGTCTGTTCTTCTCTGGGCACTCTTTCTTGTTGTGGTTGTCCGTTCCACAGTGACCACAGGTGGGGTCACCCCAGGTACAGTACTTCTGTACGTGACCCAGATCCATACATCTGTGACACCTGGGTACCACGCAATAATCTTTGACCGCGACTGAGCTATACTCCACATATACTCTTCCATTTTGTATGAGTTCTTTTCTCAATGTTGGGGAAACCTCAACTACTTGATGTCCCGTATCTCTGTCTTTTCTCCCCATTCTAAATTTTGGTCTAAATTCCTTTTTGAAGTCTTGTGGGCTCATTTTTTCTTCAAAATTCTGAGTGTAAATACACTCCGTTAGTTCCTCTGGTGTCAACCTATTTGACACATCAAATACAGTCATTAATGGCCATCTTTTCTTTGTCCTCTCACATATTACCGATCTCTGTAAATCTTTGTGCCCCATTATTGTGTTCCTATCCTGTTGGGTGGGAGTTTCCACTATGACTGCATTTTTTGCAACTACTACTTTGTTTATTTTAACTTTTGCTTTGGTTGGATTAATTACTCTTGTGAATATTTCCTTCACCTCTTTTACGCTCTGTCCTTCTTTTGGCTTCAAAAATAATGCCACTCCTTGTTTTGCTGTCACTTTTTCTATACTTTCTTTCATATTGATTTGTTGTTTCTGTGGTCCTCCTGCCACCACTGTGGCGTATGTTTTTGTTTTTTCGGCTATTATTTGTTTATTTTGTCGTTCCAGCTCTTGTATCCTACCTTCAAGCTGGCTTTGGGCAATTGCCCATAGGGCCAGCTTGTCTTTTATTTCATTTAATCTGTCATTGCTCATCTTCCCTTTATCTGTCACCAGTAGCGCATTTATCTCCTTTAGCCTTTCGGCTGCGCTCTTTATTTCATTTTCATCATTCACCTCGTATCGCTCGGAAGTCTCTCTCTCTGTATTTTCCGCCATGATTCTGAGAGAGACCAAAGAGTTGAGAGCCCGTCTCTTTCCCCGGACCGGCTCTTCTGGCATGGGGGGAGGCTAATTGCAGCTCGCTCACCAGTCCCGCCCCTTGACCAAGAGCTTTCAACAACTGAGCTGCGAGGTTTAGCGCGCCGTGGGAACAGCGCACTAGTCCTCTTCGAATGCTGCATCATCGAAGTTTTCTCCCGCTCCCTTACCGGCGAATGCCACCCACATTCCGGGAGAGCGGATTCACCCTCCGTCCTTCGCCCCCTACTAGGCCGAGTTTCCACCAAAAGGCTAAAGACCCGGTCCTACTCAGGTGCCGGGCCGGTCCCCCAGACGTTCGGGGGTCTGGACCCATCTAACCTAACCGGGGACGTGTCACCACGCCCCGGCTTGGCGGATCATGCCCCGGAATTCCAGGGGCAAGGCGGGTGACCTTCGCCGACTTGGGCCAGGATCCCGCCGCGACAAATGCAGCACCCGGAACCGGCGTACAAGATGTTCAGCACGCCGTCGCACCCCTGCCCTTTGGTCGCCCGAAGGCTTAACAGCTGCACCCCGAGAAGGCGAGCAGGGGCACTTGGGAAGGAGAGGCTAAGATGTTCGAGTCGCATCCTTCCCCCGCTGCCTATTCCCAACCATGTGCCCACACAAATCGGGGCACATAGCATGAGACAGCTATGCAGCTAGTAGATAGGGACAGCGGGAATCTCGTTAATCCATTCATGCGCGTCACTAATTAGATGACGAGGCATTTGGCTACCTTAAGAGAGTCATAGTTACTCCCGCCGTTTACCCGCGCTTGCTTGAATTTCTTCACGTTGACATTCAGAGCACTGGGCAGAAATCACATTGCGTCAACACCCGCTAGGGCCATCGCAATGCTTTGTTTTAATTAGACAGTCGGATTCCCCCAGTCCGTGCCAGTTCTGAGTTGATCGTTGAATGGCGGCCGAAGAGAATCCGCGCACCCGCGCGCCCCCGGAGGAGCACGCTAAGGCGGACGCGGCCTCGCAGCAAGGAAGATCCGTGGGAGGCCAAGGCACGGGACCGAGCTCGGATCCTGCACGCAGGTTGAAGCACCGGGGCGCGAACGCCGCGCAGGCGCGCGCATCCTGCACCGCCGGCCAGCACGAGGCCGACCAACGGCGAGAGCAGACCACGCCCGCGCTAAACGCCCGCACTTACCGGCACCCCTACGGCACTCACCTCGCCCAGGCCCGGCACGTTAGCGCTGACCCACTTCCCGACCAAGCCCGACACGCCCCGATCCTCAGAGCCAATCCTTATCCCGAAGTTACGGATCCAATTTGCCGACTTCCCTTACCTACATTATTCTATCGACTAGAGGCTCTTCACCTTGGAGACCTGCTGCGGATATGGGTACGAACCGGCGCGACACCTCCACGTGGCCCTCTCCCGGATTTTCAAGGTCCGAGGGGAAGATCGGGACACCGCCGCAACTGCGGTGCTCTTCGCGTTCCAAACCCTATCTCCCTGCTAGAGGATTCCAGGGAACTCGAACGCTCATGCAGAAAAGAAAACTCTTCCCCGATCTCCCGACGGCGTCTCCGGGTCCTTTTGGGTTACCCCGACGAGCATCTCTAAAAGAGGGGCCCGACTTGTATCGGTTCCGCTGCCGGGTTCCGGAATAGGAACCGGATTCCCTTTCGCCCAACGGGGGCCAGCACAAAGCGCATCATGCTATGACGGCCCCCATCAACATCGGATTTCTCCTAGGGCTTAGGATCGACTGACTCGTGTGCAACGGCTGTTCACACGAAACCCTTCTCCGCGTCAGCCCTCCAGGGCCTCGCTGGAGTATTTGCTACTACCACCAAGATCTGCACCGACGGCGGCTCCAGGCAGGCTCACGCCCAGACCCTTCTGCGCCCACCGCCGCGACCCTCCTACTCGTCAGGGCTTCGCGGCCGGCCGCAAGGACCGGCCATGACTGCCAGACTG
>NW_025726853.1:75000-77500 GCF_021461385.2 Schistocerca piceifrons | reverse complement strand
GCGCCCACGCACCGCGCGGCCAGCACGCCGGGAGGCGCCCCCTCACCGGCCGGGGACGGTCCCACCCAGCCACCGCCGCGTATCGCTTCACACCCAGATGCCGTTCAGTTTCATCGGCATGGTGGGTATCGCTGGAACAACCGGTTAGTACCTCAACCTATCGTCGCCATCACCGATTCACCCCTAGCGAGAACAACCGCACCACAACGGGTTACCATTTCTTCATTTGCGTAACTTCACCAGAAAACGTAGGCGTCCATCGCCATTAGCAACTTCAACGATTATTGCATGCCTGTGTCAGGTGTCACGCCACACTACGTCTGCCCACATACACGCAACAAAATGTGCACGCCTAGACAATACGTGGAAGGTGGCCCCCGTACGTATGCGATGTCCATTGCTCGAACGACTGTCAACCGGCCTCTGTAGCATGTCGCAGATATGGAACGCGGTGCACCATGCTATCACGGTGTTTGAGGAGAGACGACTAGGTCCGAATACATCAACAGACAGCTCATGCTAATCGCCATCCACGGCGTCCGTTCCTCCCACACGTCTCTATGGCGTACCACACTGCAATCCAGCTCTCATAGGGAGACGACACGTAGCTGCGTGCACAATATTTGCACTGTATGGTCCGCCGTTTTTGGGCGCAGTCGTTGTACGGTCACACATGTGCCACGATGTATCATTCAGTACATAAGGACGAATGTGCAGTACAGATTGTGGTTTATGCGTACGACATCAGCGGACAGTTGACACAGGCCGCACCACAACGTAGCCTGAGTACGTCGCATGCGAAGGGCATTGAACATGCAAACTTCTCACCAACCAGCTTGCGAAGGCAGGGGGCAAGGTGGGGACGTGGGGAGGGGTGGGGGGGGGGGGGCGGCATGTACGTCCTGCTGCCATCCACAGTACAGTGTACAGCAGGAGCAGGTGGAAAGTGAGCAAGACTTGCAAGGTGTTTAACATGAAGCGATACACAGGGGAGCGGGCAGTGCGAGTAGCGAACTATATTGCGAGGGTTGCGGGTGGGCAACACTACACTAATTGAACGAGTCGTATAACAATTACAGAGCAGGTTAAGGCACAACGTGGGTTACGTTAAGGCACAACGTGGGTTACGTTAAGGCACAACGTGGGTTACGTTAAGGCACAACGTGGGTTACGTTAAGGCACAACGTGGGTTACGTTAAGGCACAACGTGGGTTAGGTTAAGGCACAACGTGGGTTAGGTTAAGGCACAACGTGGGTTAGGTTAAGGCACAACGTGGGTTAGGTTAAGGCACAACGTGGGTTAGGTTAAGGCACAACGTGGGTTAGGTTAAGGCACAACGTGGGTTAGGTTAAGGCACAACGTGGGTTACGTTTAGGCACAACGTGGGTTAGGTTAAGGCACAACGTGGGTTAGGTTAAGGCACAACGTGGGTTAGGTTAAGGCACAACGTGGGTTAGGTTAAGGCACAACGTGGGTTAGGTTAAGGCACAACGTGGGTTAGGTTAAGGCACAACGTGGGTTAGGTTAAGGCACAACGTGGGTTAGGTTAAGGCACAACGTGGGTTAGGTTAAGGCACAACGTGGGTTAGGTTAAGGCACAACGTGGGTTAGGTTAAGGCACAACATGGGTTAGGTTAAGGCACAACATGGGTTAGGTTAAGGCACAACATGGGTTAGGTTAAGGCACAACATGGGTTAGGTTAAGGCACAACATGGGTTAGGTTAAGGCACAACATGGGTTAGGTTAAGGCACAACATGGGTTAGGTTAAGGCACAACATGGGTTAGGTTAAGGCACAACATGGGTTAGGTTAAGGCACAACATGGGTTAGGTTAAGGCACAACATGGGTTAGGTTAAGGCACAACATGGGTTAGGTTAAGGCACAACATGGGTTAGGTTAAGGCACAACATGGGTTAGGTTAAGGCACAACATGGGTTAGGTTAAGGCACAACATGGGTTAGGTTAAGGCACAACATGGGTTAGGTTAAGGCACAACATGGGTTAGGTTAAGGCACAACATGGGTTACGTTAAGGCACAACATGGGTTAGGTTAAGGCACAACATGGGTTAGGTTAAGGCACAACATGGGTTAGGTTAAGGCACAACATGGGTTAGGTTAAGGCACAACATGGGTTAGGTTAAGGCACAACATGGGTTAGGTTAAGGCACAACATGGGTTAGGTTAAGGCACAACATGGGTTAGGTTAAGGCACAACATGGGTTAGGTTAAGGCACAACATGGGTTAGGTTAAGGCACAACATGGGTTAGGTTAAGGCACAACATGGGTTAGGTTAAGGTACAACATGGGTTAGGTTAAGGTACAACATAGGTTAGGTTAAGGTACAACATAGGTTAGGTTAAGGTACAACATAGGTTAGGTTAAGGTACAACATAGGTTAGGTTAAGGTACAACATAGGTTAGGTTAGGTTACACGTTGTTGTAAGGAAAGGTGTAGGGGGGGGGGGCGGGGGCGGCAGGTTCGTTGATAGTGATTA
>NW_025726853.1:62500-65000 GCF_021461385.2 Schistocerca piceifrons | reverse complement strand
ACAACACGCGCCACCTACGGTGACCGGCAGCTCCAACGCCAGCGCCACAGAAGGACAAAAGCCCCACTTGGGTGCCGAAGCGAACTCTCCCAGCACAGCGCACGCGCCAACACATCCGCACAGCTGCGATACAAACCACCAGCGAGAACCGCTGGGGCGACCGAGCAGCAGACGGCGTCGCGGCGCCGAGCGCCGGGCGGCGGCGCATCCTCAACGCACACAGTCCTCAATCGGACCAGCACACTGAAGGTGTCCACCGCGCTTCGCACCGGGCCCGCGAGGACCTACTTTGGCCGCACGGCGCCGCGCGCAGGGTGCGCCGGCGCGCAGCTGCGACGCCTGCCGCGTCCGTCGGCCGGCGCGCCTGCCACTGGCCGCCCCCACCAGCCGGCTGTAGCGCGTGCGCCCACGCACCGCGCGGCCAGCACGCCGGGAGGCGCCCCCTCACCGGCCGGGGACGGTCCCACCCAGCCACCGCCGCGTATCGCTTCACACCCAGATGCCGTTCAGTTTCATCGGCATGGTGGGTATCGCTGGAACAACCGGTTAGTACCTCAACCTATCGTCGCCATCACCGATTCACCCCTAGCGAGAACAACCGCACCACAACGGGTTACCATTTCTTCATTTGCGTAACTTCACCAGAAAACGTAGGCGTCCATCGCCATTAGCAACTTCAACGATTATTGCATGCCTGTGTCAGGTGTCACGCCACACTACGTCTGCCCACATACACGCAACAAAATGTGCACGCCTAGACAATACGTGGAAGGTGGCCCCCGTACGTATGCGATGTCCATTGCTCGAACGACTGTCAACCGGCCTCTGTAGCATGTCGCAGATATGGAACGCGGTGCACCATGCTATCACGGTGTTTGAGGAGAGACGACTAGGTCCGAATACATCAACAGACAGCTCATGCTAATCGCCATCCACGGCGTCCGTTCCTCCCACACGTCTCTATGGCGTACCACACTGCAATCCAGCTCTCATAGGGAGACGACACGTAGCTGCGTGCACAATATTTGCACTGTATGGTCCGCCGTTTTTGGGCGCAGTCGTTGTACGGTCACACATGTGCCACGATGTATCATTCAGTACATAAGGACGAATGTGCAGTACAGATTGTGGTTTATGCGTACGACATCAGCGGACAGTTGACACAGGCCGCACCACAACGTAGCCTGAGTACGTCGCATGCGAAGGGCATTGAACATGCAAACTTCTCACCAACCAGCTTGCGAAGGCAGGGGGCAAGGTGGGGACGTGGGGAGGGGTGGGGGGGGGGGGGGCGGCATGTACGTCCTGCTGCCATCCACAGTACAGTGTACAGCAGGAGCAGGTGGAAAGTGAGCAAGACTTGCAAGGTGTTTAACATGAAGCGATACACAGGGGAGCGGGCAGTGCGAGTAGCGAACTATATTGCGAGGGTTGCGGGTGGGCAACACTACACTAATTGAACGAGTCGTATAACAATTACAGAGCAGGTTAAGGCACAACGTGGGTTACGTTAAGGCACAACGTGGGTTACGTTAAGGCACAACGTGGGTTACGTTAAGGCACAACGTGGGTTACGTTAAGGCACAACGTGGGTTACGTTAAGGCACAACGTGGGTTAGGTTAAGGCACAACGTGGGTTAGGTTAAGGCACAACGTGGGTTAGGTTAAGGCACAACGTGGGTTAGGTTAAGGCACAACGTGGGTTAGGTTAAGGCACAACGTGGGTTAGGTTAAGGCACAACGTGGGTTAGGTTAAGGCACAACGTGGGTTACGTTTAGGCACAACGTGGGTTAGGTTAAGGCACAACGTGGGTTAGGTTAAGGCACAACGTGGGTTAGGTTAAGGCACAACGTGGGTTAGGTTAAGGCACAACGTGGGTTAGGTTAAGGCACAACGTGGGTTAGGTTAAGGCACAACGTGGGTTAGGTTAAGGCACAACGTGGGTTAGGTTAAGGCACAACGTGGGTTAGGTTAAGGCACAACGTGGGTTAGGTTAAGGCACAACGTGGGTTAGGTTAAGGCACAACGTGGGTTAGGTTAAGGCACAACATGGGTTAGGTTAAGGCACAACATGGGTTAGGTTAAGGCACAACATGGGTTAGGTTAAGGCACAACATGGGTTAGGTTAAGGCACAACATGGGTTAGGTTAAGGCACAACATGGGTTAGGTTAAGGCACAACATGGGTTAGGTTAAGGCACAACATGGGTTAGGTTAAGGCACAACATGGGTTAGGTTAAGGCACAACATGGGTTAGGTTAAGGCACAACATGGGTTAGGTTAAGGCACAACATGGGTTAGGTTAAGGCACAACATGGGTTAGGTTAAGGCACAACATGGGTTAGGTTAAGGCACAACATGGGTTAGGTTAAGGCACAACATGGGTTAGGTTAAGGCACAACATGGGTTAGGTTAAGGCACAACATGGGTTAGGTTAAGGCACAACATGGGTTAGGTTAAGGCACAACATGGGTTAGGTTAAGGCACAACATGGGTTACG
>NW_025726853.1:50000-55000 GCF_021461385.2 Schistocerca piceifrons | reverse complement strand
TCGCGCTTACTGGGAATTCCTCGTTCATGGGGAACAATTGCAAGCCCCAATCCCTAGCACGAAGGAGGTTCAGCGGGTTACCCCGACCTTTCGGCCTAGGAAGACACGCTGATTCCTTCAGTGTAGCGCGCGTGCGGCCCAGAACATCTAAGGGCATCACAGACCTGTTATTGCTCAATCTCGTGCGGCTAGAAGCCGCCTGTCCCTCTAAGAAGAAAAGTAATCGCTGACAGCACGAAGGATGTCACGCGACTAGTTAGCAGGCTAGAGTCTCGTTCGTTATCGGAATTAACCAGACAAATCGCTCCACCAACTAAGAACGGCCATGCACCACCACCCACCGAATCAAGAAAGAGCTATCAATCTGTCAATCCTTCCGGTGTCCGGGCCTGGTGAGGTTTCCCGTGTTGAGTCAAATTAAGCCGCAGGCTCCACTCCTGGTGGTGCCCTTCCGTCAATTCCTTTAAGTTTCAGCTTTGCAACCATACTTCCCCCGGAACCCAAAAGCTTTGGTTTCCCGGAGGCTGCCCGCCGAGTCATCGGAGGAACTGCGGCGGATCGCTGGCTGGCATCGTTTATGGTTAGAACTAGGGCGGTATCTGATCGCCTTCGAACCTCTAACTTTCGTTCTTGATTAATGAAAACATACTTGGCAAATGCTTTCGCTTCTGTTCGTCTTGCGACGATCCAAGAATTTCACCTCTAACGTCGCAATACGAATGCCCCCGCCTGTCCCTATTAATCATTACCTCGGGTTCCGAAAACCAACAAAATAGAACCGAGGTCCTATTCCATTATTCCATGCACACAGTATTCAGGCGGGCTTGCCTGCTTTAAGCACTCTAATTTGTTCAAAGTAAACGTGCCGGCCCACCGAGACACTCAATAAAGAGCACCCTGGTAGGATTTCAACGGGGTCCGCCTCGGGACGCACGAGCACGCACGGGGCGGTCGCACGCCTTCGGCTCGCCCCACCGGCAGGACGTCCCACGATACATGCCAGTTAAACACCGACGGGCGGTGAACCAACAGCGTGGGACACAAATCCAACTACGAGCTTTTTAACCGCAACAACTTTAATATACGCTATTGGAGCTGGAATTACCGCGGCTGCTGGCACCAGACTTGCCCTCCAATAGATACTCGTTAAAGGATTTAAAGTGTACTCATTCCGATTACGGGGCCTCGGATGAGTCCCGTATCGTTATTTTTCGTCACTACCTCCCCGTGCCGGGAGTGGGTAATTTGCGCGCCTGCTGCCTTCCTTGGATGTGGTAGCCGTTTCTCAGGCTCCCTCTCCGGAATCGAACCCTGATTCCCCGTTACCCGTTACAACCATGGTAGGCGCAGAACCTACCATCGACAGTTGATAAGGCAGACATTTGAAAGATGCGTCGCCGGTACGAGGACCGTGCGATCAGCCCAAAGTTATTCAGAGTCACCAAGGCAAACGGACCGGACGAGCCGACCGATTGGTTTTGATCTAATAAAAGCGTCCCTTCCATCTCTGGTCGGGACTCTGTTTGCATGTATTAGCTCTAGAATTACCACAGTTATCCAAGTAACGTGGGTACGATCTAAGGAACCATAACTGATTTAATGAGCCATTCGCGGTTTCACCTTAATGCGGCTTGTACTGAGACATGCATGGCTTAATCTTTGAGACAAGCATATGACTACTGGCAGGATCAACCAGGGAGCTGCGTCAACTAGAGCTGAGCAGCCGGCCGCCCGGGAGTGTGTCCCGGGGGCCCGCGCGAACACGCAAGCGTCCGCTCAATCATTCTGCAAACAGGAGGAGGCTGAGCTCCCCTGCACAATACACCTCGAAACCCTCTCAGGTCCCGGCGGCGCGCAGCGCCGTCCCAAGTACTTGGTCGGGTTCGAGAGAGGCGCAATCGCCCGGAGTTAGGCGAGTAGACGCTTTCGGTGCGACCACCCGTGCTCCCAACTGAGCTTGCCGCTGCCGACAGAGGCCCGGGAGCGTGCTGTCGTGGCATTGCCGGCGGGAGACAACACGCGCCACCTACGGTGACCGGCAGCTCCAACGCCAGCGCCACAGAAGGACAAAAGCCCCACTTGGGTGCCGAAGCGAACTCTCCCAGCACAGCGCACGCGCCAACACATCCGCACAGCTGCGATACAAACCACCAGCGAGAACCGCTGGGGCGACCGAGCAGCAGACGGCGTCGCGGCGCCGAGCGCCGGGCGGCGGCGCATCCTCAACGCACACAGTCCTCAATCGGACCAGCACACTGAAGGTGTCCACCGCGCTTCGCACCGGGCCCGCGAGGACCTACTTTGGCCGCACGGCGCCGCGCGCAGGGTGCGCCGGCGCGCAGCTGCGACGCCTGCCGCGTCCGTCGGCCGGCGCGCCTGCCACTGGCCGCCCCCACCAGCCGGCTGTAGCGCGTGCGCCCACGCACCGCGCGGCCAGCACGCCGGGAGGCGCCCCCTCACCGGCCGGGGACGGTCCCACCCAGCCACCGCCGCGTATCGCTTCACACCCAGATGCCGTTCAGTTTCATCGGCATGGTGGGTATCGCTGGAACAACCGGTTAGTACCTCAACCTATCGTCGCCATCACCGATTCACCCCTAGCGAGAACAACCGCACCACAACGGGTTACCATTTCTTCATTTGCGTAACTTCACCAGAAAACGTAGGCGTCCATCGCCATTAGCAACTTCAACGATTATTGCATGCCTGTGTCAGGTGTCACGCCACACTACGTCTGCCCACATACACGCAACAAAATGTGCACGCCTAGACAATACGTGGAAGGTGGCCCCCGTACGTATGCGATGTCCATTGCTCGAACGACTGTCAACCGGCCTCTGTAGCATGTCGCAGATATGGAACGCGGTGCACCATGCTATCACGGTGTTTGAGGAGAGACGACTAGGTCCGAATACATCAACAGACAGCTCATGCTAATCGCCATCCACGGCGTCCGTTCCTCCCACACGTCTCTATGGCGTACCACACTGCAATCCAGCTCTCATAGGGAGACGACACGTAGCTGCGTGCACAATATTTGCACTGTATGGTCCGCCGTTTTTGGGCGCAGTCGTTGTACGGTCACAAATGTGCCACGATGTATCATTCAGTACATAAGGACGAATGTGCAGTACAGATTGTGGTTTATGCGTACGACATCAGCGGACAGTTGACACAGGCCGCACCACAACGTAGCCTGAGTACGTCGCATGCGAAGGGCATTGAACATGCAAACTTCTCACCAACCAGCTTGCGAAGGCAGGGGGCAAGGTGGGGACGTGGGGAGGGGTGGGGGGGGGGGGCGGCATGTACGTCCTGCTGCCATCCACAGTACAGTGTACAGCAGGAGCAGGTGGAAAGTGAGCAAGACTTGCAAGGTGTTTAACATGAAGCGATACACAGGGGAGCGGGCAGTGCGAGTAGCGAACTATATTGCGAGGGTTGCGGGTGGGCAACACTACACTAATTGAACGAGTCGTATAACAATTACAGAGCAGGTTAAGGCACAACGTGGGTTACGTTAAGGCACAACGTGGGTTACGTTAAGGCACAACGTGGGTTACGTTAAGGCACAACGTGGGTTACGTTAAGGCACAACGTGGGTTACGTTAAGGCACAACGTGGGTTAGGTTAAGGCACAACGTGGGTTAGGTTAAGGCACAACGTGGGTTAGGTTAAGGCACAACGTGGGTTAGGTTAAGGCACAACGTGGGTTAGGTTAAGGCACAACGTGGGTTAGGTTAAGGCACAACGTGGGTTAGGTTAAGGCACAACGTGGGTTACGTTTAGGCACAACGTGGGTTAGGTTAAGGCACAACGTGGGTTAGGTTAAGGCACAACGTGGGTTAGGTTAAGGCACAACGTGGGTTAGGTTAAGGCACAACGTGGGTTAGGTTAAGGCACAACGTGGGTTAGGTTAAGGCACAACGTGGGTTAGGTTAAGGCACAACGTGGGTTAGGTTAAGGCACAACGTGGGTTAGGTTAAGGCACAACGTGGGTTAGGTTAAGGCACAACGTGGGTTAGGTTAAGGCACAACATGGGTTAGGTTAAGGCACAACATGGGTTAGGTTAAGGCACAACATGGGTTAGGTTAAGGCACAACATGGGTTAGGTTAAGGCACAACATGGGTTAGGTTAAGGCACAACATGGGTTAGGTTAAGGCACAACATGGGTTAGGTTAAGGCACAACATGGGTTAGGTTAAGGCACAACATGGGTTAGGTTAAGGCACAACATGGGTTAGGTTAAGGCACAACATGGGTTAGGTTAAGGCACAACATGGGTTAGGTTAAGGCACAACATGGGTTAGGTTAAGGCACAACATGGGTTAGGTTAAGGCACAACATGGGTTAGGTTAAGGCACAACATGGGTTAGGTTAAGGCACAACATGGGTTAGGTTAAGGCACAACATGGGTTAGGTTAAGGCACAACATGGGTTAGGTTAAGGCACAACATGGGTTAGGTTAAGGCACAACATGGGTTAGGTTAAGGCACAACATGGGTTACGTTAAGGCACAACATGGGTTAGGTTAAGGCACAACATGGGTTAGGTTAAGGCACAACATGGGTTAGGTTAAGGCACAACATGGGTTAGGTTAAGGCACAACATGGGTTAGGTTAAGGCACAACATGGGTTAGGTTAAGGCACAACATGGGTTAGGTTAAGGCACAACATGGGTTAGGTTAAGGCACAACATGGGTTAGGTTAAGGCACAACATGGGTTAGGTTAAGGCACAACATGGGTTAGGTTAAGGCACAACATGGGTTAGGTTAAGGTACAACATGGGTTAGGTTAAGGTACAACATAGGTTAGGTTAAGGTACAACATAGGTTAGGTTAAGGTACAACATAGGTTAGGTTAAGGTACAACATAGGTTAGGTTAAGGTACAACATAGGTTAGGTTAGGTTACACGTTGTTGTAAGGAAAGGTGTAGGGGGGGGGGGCGGGGGCGGCAGGTTCGTTGATAGTGATTATAGTAAGTGAATGCTTGTGAC
>NW_025726853.1:32500-42500 GCF_021461385.2 Schistocerca piceifrons | reverse complement strand
CCCCCGGAACCCAAAAGCTTTGGTTTCCCGGAGGCTGCCCGCCGAGTCATCGGAGGAACTGCGGCGGATCGCTGGCTGGCATCGTTTATGGTTAGAACTAGGGCGGTATCTGATCGCCTTCGAACCTCTAACTTTCGTTCTTGATTAATGAAAACATACTTGGCAAATGCTTTCGCTTCTGTTCGTCTTGCGACGATCCAAGAATTTCACCTCTAACGTCGCAATACGAATGCCCCCGCCTGTCCCTATTAATCATTACCTCGGGTTCCGAAAACCAACAAAATAGAACCGAGGTCCTATTCCATTATTCCATGCACACAGTATTCAGGCGGGCTTGCCTGCTTTAAGCACTCTAATTTGTTCAAAGTAAACGTGCCGGCCCACCGAGACACTCAATAAAGAGCACCCTGGTAGGATTTCAACGGGGTCCGCCTCGGGACGCACGAGCACGCACGGGGCGGTCGCACGCCTTCGGCTCGCCCCACCGGCAGGACGTCCCACGATACATGCCAGTTAAACACCGACGGGCGGTGAACCAACAGCGTGGGACACAAATCCAACTACGAGCTTTTTAACCGCAACAACTTTAATATACGCTATTGGAGCTGGAATTACCGCGGCTGCTGGCACCAGACTTGCCCTCCAATAGATACTCGTTAAAGGATTTAAAGTGTACTCATTCCGATTACGGGGCCTCGGATGAGTCCCGTATCGTTATTTTTCGTCACTACCTCCCCGTGCCGGGAGTGGGTAATTTGCGCGCCTGCTGCCTTCCTTGGATGTGGTAGCCGTTTCTCAGGCTCCCTCTCCGGAATCGAACCCTGATTCCCCGTTACCCGTTACAACCATGGTAGGCGCAGAACCTACCATCGACAGTTGATAAGGCAGACATTTGAAAGATGCGTCGCCGGTACGAGGACCGTGCGATCAGCCCAAAGTTATTCAGAGTCACCAAGGCAAACGGACCGGACGAGCCGACCGATTGGTTTTGATCTAATAAAAGCGTCCCTTCCATCTCTGGTCGGGACTCTGTTTTTTTTTTTTTTTTTTTTTTTTTTTTTTTTTTTTTTTTTTTTTTTTTTTTTTTTTATCTAAATCATTATAATGATACAAGTTTGACCCACTACCTTACTACATTAGTGGGTCCTATTAGTGATACATTTTTATTACATTTTTGCAGCTTAGTGTACTTATTAGTGGGAGCTACAGTTAACATTAATAAACAATGGGCATCTAATCTACTTGTGTTGCTTATACTAATTCCTATTATTAATCTAATTTATACATATTTACTGCAGCGTTACATGCGTGCCAGTGAAGATATAAACCTACTTTTACTGCCCTGCTCTTCGAGCTAACCCCGAAGAGCATGCCCCTGGCACTGGGCGGGCCTCGATGTTTATTCGCTGCAGTCCCTATCTTAATTTCCTATGTCTAATTCCTACAAACTACTCTATCCTACGTCATGTCCGGTAAGTGTGTGTCGCAATCGGTTGTTGTTCCCTACTCCCCCTAGTCCTGCACGTGGCGGTTCCCAACTTAGAGGTAGTCGGCCAGTCCATGCACAGGCGGTATGGGAGCAGGGCTCTTGGACTCAGTTGGTGGTTATTGTCGCTCATTTTTTTTAATGTATTTCTCCTAAGTAGTCGATTAATACTTTGCGTGATATCTCGTTAGCCAGGGTGTTCAAGGTCTGAAACGTTTCTTCTCGTCTAAGTAATTGGTATGTGTCTCGGTTGGGTAGTCTGTCTCGTAGTCCGTTGGCGATATCATTGAAGAGGGGACACTCATAGACCACGTGCTCAGGCGTGCCCTCCGGATCGCCACAGTCACACGCTGGTGTCGCCCTTTTCCCAAACCGACATAAATATGTCGGGTAGGGTCCATGGCCAGTGAGAAAGTGGATCAACCCTCGCGTGGGCTCAAAGTACTTCAGGCCAAGTCGCTCCCTCACCTCGGGTAGGAACTGGAAAGTTCTTCGTCCAGTCTCTTCTGCTTCCCAAAGCTCCTGCCAGAGCTCTTCCCCTTTTGACCTTATCTCTCTTTTGTCCCTTAATCTGATACCCATGATCTCAGCAATTTTCTCATTATTTCCCCTCTTGGCCCAATACCAAGCCGCCTGTTCTCTAATCTTTATATCCAGGGGACAGAGCCCCATTATTATTAATAGGGCTCCCCCTGGAGATGTTCTATAGGCCCCTACTGATCTTAATATCATGCTTCTCTGAACCCTTCTCACTGCCATGGCGGGCACCACCCTCGTGAGCCTGTGCGCCCAGACTCCCGAGCCGTAGCCCACTACTGAGGTTAGAATACTATTATGGTAAAGTCTAATTAGGTGTGGAGGAAGATGAAATCTTTTGTGGCCTATGGAGATTAAGTTATTTAATATCTGAAGGGCTCTCTGGGTGACTGTTTCAATATGCTTCCCAAAATTCCACCTCTCATCAATGATAACTCCCAGGTAACGTGTCTCTCGTCGTCGGAGAACTGGTGAACCATCTATTCTAACAGTCGGGTTTCTAATAAGGTTCCCTTTCAGTAGTAAGTAAGTCGATTTACTAGGTGATATCGTCATTTTTGTCGATTGGCACCACTTCTGAAGTTTGTCTAGTGCTGTCTCTATTTTTGGTTCTATGTCCTCGCGGCTACGGCCGCCAACCAACAGGAGGAGGTCATCCGCGTAGGCTATCACCTCTAGCACCTCATTGCTTTGTTGCAATTTATCTAGTAATGGCTCCATATGGATATCCCAGAAAAGGGGTCCTAAGACAGAGCCTTGGGGACATCCTTTAGTGATTACCTTTCCAACTCTTTCGCTAGACGATGATAACCAGACCTCCCGATCCTTACAATAGCTCCTCAGGCAGCCATATAGCGGCCCTGGACACTCTTTCTCCCGCAAGCAGGAGAAGAGCGAAGGCCACCAAAGGTTGTCAAAGGCGCCACTGATATCCACCATGATGCCAACCACGTATTTATGCGGGGTCGAGCTACAGACCTCAGCCGCCAGAGCAATAGCATCAGATGCTGATCGCCCCGGCCTAAAACCGAACTGCCTGTCACTCACCCCGCACAACACTCGGTGTGCCGTCAATCTGTCAGCCAGCAATTTCTCTAATATTTTACCGAATATGTCCAACAGGCAAATCGGCCTGTAAGATTTCACATTTGCTGGGTCCTTGTCTATTCCTTTCTTTATGATGATTACATTTGCTGTTTTCCATCTCTTCGGAAATTTCCTCTGTCGGAGACACTCGTTGTAAAGATGCGTTAATGGCGCAGTTAATTGTGGCGCCAGAAACTTCACCACCTCCGCCACAATGCCGTCCGGCCCAGGAGCTTTACCTATTTTCAGTGATCTTATATGAGCTGCCACCTCCTCCTCTGAAAAAGGGTAGACAGCCGTCTCATTTCCGTATTCCTCCTGGTCTTCGTTTCTAAGTTGTTTCTGCCCTTCTGTTTCCCCTTCCGCATTGTCGTCAGGCAGCAGAGACTGGAGGAGGACCCCCGCAGTTTCCTGCCAGGACTCCGTCATCCTGTCTCCGTACCTGACTGTTGATAACTCCAGAGGAGAGCGGATTTTTTCCCTTACCAGCTTGTATGGGAGCCCCCATGGGTCCGTGACCAGCTGGTTAAGCACAAAATTCTCCCAACTTCGCATCCTAACTTCGCGTAGTTCCTTTTGGAACTTCTGCTTTTCCTCCCTGTATAATATCTGCCACCTTTGGCGTTCTTGCCAGACGACACTGCGCTGGTAGTGCCTTCTTAACCTTCTGACAGATCGACGCAGTTCACCTAGTTCTGCAGTCCATGGTGACGGAGAGGCCGCCATGGCCCTCCTCCTTGTAGGTACGGCTGCCTTCACCGCTCTTGTCACTGCATTCACCAGCTCCTCTGTTCTTTGGTCAATGTCTATGTCTAGATACATGTCACCTTCAGGTAATGGAGGAATGTCACACTCCCTTGCTAGGCGCTCCCAGTCAGCTCTTCTATAATTTAGTTGCACCTCCCACCCCGTGGCCCAGCGGCACTCTCTTTCGCCCAAGGTAAAGGATATCAAGTTGTGATCGCTTGTGGTGGCATTCTCTAGTACTCTCCAATTTTGAATAGAGTTAACCAAATTTGGTGTTATGAGGGTCACATCAATATTTGTGCCCTGTCCTCCCCCTGCAGCATATGTAGGAGGATTTCCAGGCCTGTTAGCCACCACAAGTTGTGATGCCATTATAAGTTCCTCAACTTTTTCACCGTTAGCATCCCTTGTGCCACTGTACCACAGGGGGGATTTTGCATTAATGTCTGCTGTTACTACTATTTTTCTTCCCTGCAACGCCGTGGTGACTCTAGCCAGGTGGTCAATATAAAGTTCTATATTATCCCCATATTGAAAATACATGTTTATGAGGATTATTGTTCCCATGGGGGTTTGAAGCTCCACGACGTTGCAGTGGCTAGTTGCGAATTGTGATAATGTGGTAACTCTGAGGAGCTTATTTGTGATTATAATCACTGCCTTCGGGTTATCTCCCGTGCTGACTATTTGCCAGCCTGCAGCGGCAAAAGCTATCTTTCCAGCCAGGGAGTATGGCTCCTGTAGACAGAGTACATCTAGTCTCCTCTCTTCCACCTCCCTCCGGAGCTCCTGCATGACGAGTCTGCTATTATGACTGTTAAGTTGTCCAATGGTAATTTTAGTCATTAAGGGTAATATGTATGTATTCGGTCATGCGGCCAATTCTTGCTCCAGTCGAAAGCAATCCGTCCGTGTGCTATTACTGATTGCTGGTAAATTTCGTCAAGGTCAAATTTCTCACCTCGTCTGTCGAAAACTTTCTTGAGCAGATCACGCAAGGCTCCGAAGTCGGTGGGGAGATTCACTGATTTTAGCTGGATTCTGTCAACAGCCTCCATAACCGAGAAGGTTACCTTTCTACCGTCTTCATGTCCTACCCGGACCACATGTCGTAAGGCAGTGGTCAGGGTTGCCGGCTGCTCCAATCTAGATAATTGCATAGTATACTCCAAATTTGGGTATACCCTCACCGGATCAACCGGTGGGACTCTGACAACTGATGAGCTCTGTACAGTGGGGCTCGTGCTTGAGCTTGTCACTGTATTTTCTTGAACCGGTAGTTGATTTATATGATTGATTTGATTGTCTTTTGATGTTACAATGTGATTGTCTTTCGACGTTGCCACAGTTACAGGATGCCCTTGCCGTTGTAGGTGTATTATCGGCTTTTTTCCCCGGCTTCCAGAGGAGAGAGTTTCAGTCGTGAGGGGGAGATTGGTTTGTATACCAATGTCCATTGTTGGAAAGTCAGTCTGGGTTTCTTTATCTCGTGTTTCAGTTCTAGAGGCGCCGCAGAGCGACCTCAGAAACTCCTTAAATCTGTTTGCCCTCACGGCATCCCTCCTCCTTTTGCTCGGGGACTTCCGTTTTGGCATCCTATTTGGTGTTCCTGGCTCAGCCATAGTCTGTTCTGGAGATGAGTCTTTGCTCCAGCATCCTATATGTAGGGCAATTCCTGCCTGTGGCTCCGCAAGACTTCTTGCCTCTATTCTTACACGGTATGCAGACCGCCGCCGCCTTACAGTCTTTGCGGCTATGACCATGTTCCCCACATTTAGTGCATGCCGGCTCCCTGGTGCACAGCCTCAAGACGTGATCCAGGTCACCACAGTTGTGGCAACGAGGTACCACGACATAGTCTCTAGCATTAACGGCGTGAAAGCCGATATATATTTTGCCCATTGTTGTGATGTTCCGCCACATTTGTGCTGACACCTCGGCGACGTGATGAACGACATCACGACCCCGTGGCCCAGTCTTAAATTTTAATTTAAAACAGTTTTTGAATTCCTCTTCATTTATCTCCTCAAAATTTTGCAGCCTGATTGTGTCTATTAATTCCTCATTGGTCATTATTGATGGTACGTCATATAATATGACTAAAGGATTTCGTTTCCTCGGTGGTTCGCATTTAACCACCGAGTTCAGTTTCTGATTGGTCAACAGTTTTTCTTTGTCATTCTCAGAAGCAACTTCAACTATGACAGAGTTTCTACTTGGTTTTATTCTTTTGATTCGTATCTTGTCTTTAACAGGATCTATGTTTTTTGTGAACAGTTCTTGAATCTTTTTGACACTGGTGTCTTGCCCAGGAAGTGTCCTGAGGAAGACAGCCGTGTCAGTTCTCTTTGTGATTCTGTCAATTGTGTCTTTCGTCGAGTTTTGTGGGCGCTTTGTGGGCGCTTGCGCGGCCACAGCTGCCCACGTCTTGGCTGGTTGCTTTCTTAGTCTTTCATTCTCTTTTTCGAGTTCTTCTGCCCTACCTTCTAGTTTGGCGTGGGCAATAGCCCATGCTGCCAACTCATTTTTAATAATGGCAAGACCAGCTTGGCTTATCTTGCCGTTTTTGATTTGTTGCTCCATGAGCGACGCTATCCTAGTGTATCTCTCCATAACAGTTTCATTCTTTGCCTGTCCCTGCTCGTCCTGTGGAGAGGGATCAGGCGCAATGGAAGCTCGTTGAGGCGCACACGTATCACTCGTTTCGTTGTCAGCCATGATTGACGAGTGATAAAAAGAAGTGGGAGCCCGTCTCTTGCCCCGGACCGGCTCCTCTGGCATGGGGGGGGACTTCTGCAGCTCGCCCACCGACCTCGCCCCTAGGTCAAGGGCACTTCCGAGCTGCCAGGTTCAGCGCACCGTCGCCAGTGCACTGGTCCTCGTCGGTGTCCCCGTCATCGATGATTTCACGCGACGCTCCTCGGCAACTGCACCCCGCACTCCGGAGAGGCGGATGCACCTCTCGCCCTTCGCCGCCTACTAGCCCGAGTTTCCACCATCTGGCCAAGGACCCACTCCTACTCAGGTGGCGGGCCGGTCCCCCAGACGTTCGGCGGTCTGGACCCATCTAACCTGGCCCAGGTGATGTCACCACCTCCTGGGTTTGGCAGAACACGCCCCGGTTACCCAGGGGCGCGGCGAAGCGCCCTTGCCGACTCGCGCCGCGATCCCACGCCGACAAACGAGACCGCCGGCATGCAGAGCACGTGATGGTCTGTGCCCTGCGAACAGAAAGGGACTGATGTTCGGTCCCTCGACACAGCTCCCCCTGTGCCACGCACCCTTCGCTTTCGCATCGGGTTGGGTCGCAGCTCTCCCTTTTGACGCAAGGCAAAATGCCGAGCTTGACGTCTGGCACCACGGGAAGGCGGAAAGAGCCACTTGGGAAGGAGAGGCTGTAAGAGACGCTTCACTTCCCCGAGTGAGGACTGCCGCGGCACGCCCGACTGGAAAGCGATACGCCCCAGTGCGAGCCTCCGTGCCTTACGGCGCGCCGGCAACGGGCGGGCCCGCGCCGAGACGCGCCGTCAAGCGACTGACCTCACGCCAGACTCGGGACTCTGTTTGCATGTATTAGCTCTGCCAGTAGTCATATGCTTGTCTCAAAGATTAAGCCATGCATGTCTCAGTACAAGCCGCATTAAGGTGAAACCGCGAATGGCTCATTAAATCAGTTATGGTTCCTTAGATCGTACCCACGTTACTTGGATAACTGTGGTAATTCTAGAGCTAATACATGCAATCGGGACTCTGTTTGCATGTATTAGCTCTAGAATTACCACAGTTATCCAAGTAACGTGGGTACGATCTAAGGAACCATAACTGATTTAATGAGCCATTCGCGGTTTCACCTTAATGCGGCTTGTACTGAGACATGCATGGCTTAATCTTTGAGACAAGCATATGACTACTGGCAGGATCAACCAGGGAGCTGCGTCAACTAGAGCTGAGCAGCCGGCCGCCCGGGAGTGTGTCCCGGGGGCCCGCGCGAACACGCAAGCGTCCGCTCAATCATTCTGCAAACAGGAGGAGGCTGAGCTCCCCTGCACAATACACCTCGAAACCCTCTCAGGTCCCGGCGGCGCGCAGCGCCGTCCCAAGTACTTGGTCGGGTTCGAGAGAGGCGCAATCGCCCGGAGTTAGGCGAGTAGACGCTTTCGGTGCGACCACCCGTGCTCCCAACTGAGCTTGCCGCTGCCGACAGAGGCCCGGGAGCGTGCTGTCGTGGCATTGCCGGCGGGAGACAACACGCGCCACCTACGGTGACCGGCAGCTCCAACGCCAGCGCCACAGAAGGACAAAAGCCCCACTTGGGTGCCGAAGCGAACTCTCCCAGCACAGCGCACGCGCCAACACATCCGCACAGCTGCGATACAAACCACCAGCGAGAACCGCTGGGGCGACCGAGCAGCAGACGGCGTCGCGGCGCCGAGCGCCGGGCGGCGGCGCATCCTCAACGCACACAGTCCTCAATCGGACCAGCACACTGAAGGTGTCCACCGCGCTTCGCACCGGGCCCGCGAGGACCTACTTTGGCCGCACGGCGCCGCGCGCAGGGTGCGCCGGCGCGCAGCTGCGACGCCTGCCGCGTCCGTCGGCCGGCGCGCCTGCCACTGGCCGCCCCCACCAGCCGGCTGTAGCGCGTGCGCCCACGCACCGCGCGGCCAGCACGCCGGGAGGCGCCCCCTCACCGGCCGGGGACGGTCCCACCCAGCCACCGCCGCGTATCGCTTCACACCCAGATGCCGTTCAGTTTCATCGGCATGGTGGGTATCGCTGGAACAACCGGTTAGTACCTCAACCTATCGTCGCCATCACCGATTCACCCCTAGCGAGAACAACCGCACCACAACGGGTTACCATTTCTTCATTTGCGTAACTTCACCAGAAAACGTAGGCGTCCATCGCCATTAGCAACTTCAACGATTATTGCATGCCTGTGTCAGGTGTCACGCCACACTACGTCTGCCCACATACACGCAACAAAATGTGCACGCCTAGACAATACGTGGAAGGTGGCCCCCGTACGTATGCGATGTCCATTGCTCGAACGACTGTCAACCGGCCTCTGTAGCATGTCGCAGATATGGAACGCGGTGCACCATGCTATCACGGTGTTTGAGGAGAGACGACTAGGTCCGAATACATCAACAGACAGCTCATGCTAATCGCCATCCACGGCGTCCGTTCCTCCCACACGTCTCTATGGCGTACCACACTGCAATCCAGCTCTCATAGGGAGACGACACGTAGCTGCGTGCACAATATTTGCACTGTATGGTCCGCCGTTTTTGGGCGCAGTCGTTGTACGGTCACACATGTGCCACGATGTATCATTCAGTACATAAGGACGAATGTGCAGTACAGATTGTGGTTTATGCGTACGACATCAGCGGACAGTTGACACAGGCCGCACCACAACGTAGCCTGAGTACGTCGCATGCGAAGGGCATTGAACATGCAAACTTCTCACCAACCAGCTTGCGAAGGCAGGGGGCAAGGTGGGGACGTGGGGAGGGGTGGGGGGGGGGGGCGGCATGTACGTCCTGCTGCCATCCACAGTACAGTGTACAGCAGGAGCAGGTGGAAAGTGAGCAAGACTTGCAAGGTGTTTAACATGAAGCGATACACAGGGGAGCGGGCAGTGCGAGTAGCGAACTATATTGCGAGGGTTGCGGGTGGGCAACACTACACTAATTGAACGAGTCGTATAACAATTACAGAGCAGGTTAAGGCACAACGTGGGTTACGTTAAGGCACAACGTGGGTTACGTTAAGGCACAACGTGGGTTACGTTAAGGCACAACGTGGGTTACGTTAAGGCACAACGTGGGTTACGTTAAGGCACAACGTGGGTTAGGTTAAGGCACAACGTGGGTTAGGTTAAGGCACAACGTGGGTTAGGTTAAGGCACAACGTGGGTTAGGTTAAGGCACAACGTGGGTTAGGTTAAGGCACAACGTGGGTTAGGTTAAGGCACAACGTGGGTTAGGTTAAGGCACAACGTGGGTTACGTTTAGGCACAACGTGGGTTAGGTTAAGGCACAACGTGGGTTAGGTTAAGGCACAACGTGGGTTAGGTTAAGGCACAACGTGGGTTAGGTTAAGGCACAACGTGGGTTAGGTTAAGGCACAACGTGGGTT
>NW_025726853.1:20000-22500 GCF_021461385.2 Schistocerca piceifrons | reverse complement strand
TTTCGGTGCGACCACCCGTGCTCCCAACTGAGCTTGCCGCTGCCGACAGAGGCCCGGGAGCGTGCTGTCGTGGCATTGCCGGCGGGAGACAACACGCGCCACCTACGGTGACCGGCAGCTCCAACGCCAGCGCCACAGAAGGACAAAAGCCCCACTTGGGTGCCGAAGCGAACTCTCCCAGCACAGCGCACGCGCCAACACATCCGCACAGCTGCGATACAAACCACCAGCGAGAACCGCTGGGGCGACCGAGCAGCAGACGGCGTCGCGGCGCCGAGCGCCGGGCGGCGGCGCATCCTCAACGCACACAGTCCTCAATCGGACCAGCACACTGAAGGTGTCCACCGCGCTTCGCACCGGGCCCGCGAGGACCTACTTTGGCCGCACGGCGCCGCGCGCAGGGTGCGCCGGCGCGCAGCTGCGACGCCTGCCGCGTCCGTCGGCCGGCGCGCCTGCCACTGGCCGCCCCCACCAGCCGGCTGTAGCGCGTGCGCCCACGCACCGCGCGGCCAGCACGCCGGGAGGCGCCCCCTCACCGGCCGGGGACGGTCCCACCCAGCCACCGCCGCGTATCGCTTCACACCCAGATGCCGTTCAGTTTCATCGGCATGGTGGGTATCGCTGGAACAACCGGTTAGTACCTCAACCTATCGTCGCCATCACCGATTCACCCCTAGCGAGAACAACCGCACCACAACGGGTTACCATTTCTTCATTTGCGTAACTTCACCAGAAAACGTAGGCGTCCATCGCCATTAGCAACTTCAACGATTATTGCATGCCTGTGTCAGGTGTCACGCCACACTACGTCTGCCCACATACACGCAACAAAATGTGCACGCCTAGACAATACGTGGAAGGTGGCCCCCGTACGTATGCGATGTCCATTGCTCGAACGACTGTCAACCGGCCTCTGTAGCATGTCGCAGATATGGAACGCGGTGCACCATGCTATCACGGTGTTTGAGGAGAGACGACTAGGTCCGAATACATCAACAGACAGCTCATGCTAATCGCCATCCACGGCGTCCGTTCCTCCCACACGTCTCTATGGCGTACCACACTGCAATCCAGCTCTCATAGGGAGACGACACGTAGCTGCGTGCACAATATTTGCACTGTATGGTCCGCCGTTTTTGGGCGCAGTCGTTGTACGGTCACACATGTGCCACGATGTATCATTCAGTACATAAGGACGAATGTGCAGTACAGATTGTGGTTTATGCGTACGACATCAGCGGACAGTTGACACAGGCCGCACCACAACGTAGCCTGAGTACGTCGCATGCGAAGGGCATTGAACATGCAAACTTCTCACCAACCAGCTTGCGAAGGCAGGGGGCAAGGTGGGGACGTGGGGAGGGGTGGGGGGGGGGGGCGGCATGTACGTCCTGCTGCCATCCACAGTACAGTGTACAGCAGGAGCAGGTGGAAAGTGAGCAAGACTTGCAAGGTGTTTAACATGAAGCGATACACAGGGGAGCGGGCAGTGCGAGTAGCGAACTATATTGCGAGGGTTGCGGGTGGGCAACACTACACTAATTGAACGAGTCGTATAACAATTACAGAGCAGGTTAAGGCACAACGTGGGTTACGTTAAGGCACAACGTGGGTTACGTTAAGGCACAACGTGGGTTACGTTAAGGCACAACGTGGGTTACGTTAAGGCACAACGTGGGTTACGTTAAGGCACAACGTGGGTTAGGTTAAGGCACAACGTGGGTTAGGTTAAGGCACAACGTGGGTTAGGTTAAGGCACAACGTGGGTTAGGTTAAGGCACAACGTGGGTTAGGTTAAGGCACAACGTGGGTTAGGTTAAGGCACAACGTGGGTTAGGTTAAGGCACAACGTGGGTTACGTTTAGGCACAACGTGGGTTAGGTTAAGGCACAACGTGGGTTAGGTTAAGGCACAACGTGGGTTAGGTTAAGGCACAACGTGGGTTAGGTTAAGGCACAACGTGGGTTAGGTTAAGGCACAACGTGGGTTAGGTTAAGGCACAACGTGGGTTAGGTTAAGGCACAACGTGGGTTAGGTTAAGGCACAACGTGGGTTAGGTTAAGGCACAACGTGGGTTAGGTTAAGGCACAACGTGGGTTAGGTTAAGGCACAACATGGGTTAGGTTAAGGCACAACATGGGTTAGGTTAAGGCACAACATGGGTTAGGTTAAGGCACAACATGGGTTAGGTTAAGGCACAACATGGGTTAGGTTAAGGCACAACATGGGTTAGGTTAAGGCACAACATGGGTTAGGTTAAGGCACAACATGGGTTAGGTTAAGGCACAACATGGGTTAGGTTAAGGCACAACATGGGTTAGGTTAAGGCACAACATGGGTTAGGTTAAGGCACAACATGGGTTAGGTTAAGGCACAACATGGGTTAGGTTAAGGCACAACATGGGTTAGGTTAAGGCACAACATGGGTTAGGTTAAGGCACAACATGGGTTAGGTTAAGGCACAACATGGGTTAGGTTAAGGCACAACATGGGTTAGGTT
>NW_025726853.1:7500-12500 GCF_021461385.2 Schistocerca piceifrons | reverse complement strand
TCAGCGGGTTACCCCGACCTTTCGGCCTAGGAAGACACGCTGATTCCTTCAGTGTAGCGCGCGTGCGGCCCAGAACATCTAAGGGCATCACAGACCTGTTATTGCTCAATCTCGTGCGGCTAGAAGCCGCCTGTCCCTCTAAGAAGAAAAGTAATCGCTGACAGCACGAAGGATGTCACGCGACTAGTTAGCAGGCTAGAGTCTCGTTCGTTATCGGAATTAACCAGACAAATCGCTCCACCAACTAAGAACGGCCATGCACCACCACCCACCGAATCAAGAAAGAGCTATCAATCTGTCAATCCTTCCGGTGTCCGGGCCTGGTGAGGTTTCCCGTGTTGAGTCAAATTAAGCCGCAGGCTCCACTCCTGGTGGTGCCCTTCCGTCAATTCCTTTAAGTTTCAGCTTTGCAACCATACTTCCCCCGGAACCCAAAAGCTTTGGTTTCCCGGAGGCTGCCCGCCGAGTCATCGGAGGAACTGCGGCGGATCGCTGGCTGGCATCGTTTATGGTTAGAACTAGGGCGGTATCTGATCGCCTTCGAACCTCTAACTTTCGTTCTTGATTAATGAAAACATACTTGGCAAATGCTTTCGCTTCTGTTCGTCTTGCGACGATCCAAGAATTTCACCTCTAACGTCGCAATACGAATGCCCCCGCCTGTCCCTATTAATCATTACCTCGGGTTCCGAAAACCAACAAAATAGAACCGAGGTCCTATTCCATTATTCCATGCACACAGTATTCAGGCGGGCTTGCCTGCTTTAAGCACTCTAATTTGTTCAAAGTAAACGTGCCGGCCCACCGAGACACTCAATAAAGAGCACCCTGGTAGGATTTCAACGGGGTCCGCCTCGGGACGCACGAGCACGCACGAGGCGGTCGCACGCCTTCGGCTCGCCCCACCGGCAGGACGTCCCACGATACATGCCAGTTAAACACCGACGGGCGGTGAACCAACAGCGTGGGACACAAATCCAACTACGAGCTTTTTAACCGCAACAACTTTAATATACGCTATTGGAGCTGGAATTACCGCGGCTGCTGGCACCAGACTTGCCCTCCAATAGATACTCGTTAAAGGATTTAAAGTGTACTCATTCCGATTACGGGGCCTCGGATGAGTCCCGTATCGTTATTTTTCGTCACTACCTCCCCGTGCCGGGAGTGGGTAATTTGCGCGCCTGCTGCCTTCCTTGGATGTGGTAGCCGTTTCTCAGGCTCCCTCTCCGGAATCGAACCCTGATTCCCCGTTACCCGTTACAACCATGGTAGGCGCAGAACCTACCATCGACAGTTGATAAGGCAGACATTTGAAAGATGCGTCGCCGGTACGAGGACCGTGCGATCAGCCCAAAGTTATTCAGAGTCACCAAGGCAAACGGACCGGACGAGCCGACCGATTGGTTTTGATCTAATAAAAGCGTCCCTTCCATCTCTGGTCGGGACTCTGTTTGCATGTATTAGCTCTAGAATTACCACAGTTATCCAAGTAACGTGGGTACGATCTAAGGAACCATAACTGATTTAATGAGCCATTCGCGGTTTCACCTTAATGCGGCTTGTACTGAGACATGCATGGCTTAATCTTTGAGACAAGCATATGACTACTGGCAGGATCAACCAGGGAGCTGCGTCAACTAGAGCTGAGCAGCCGGCCGCCCGGGAGTGTGTCCCGGGGGCCCGCGCGAACACGCAAGCGTCCGCTCAATCATTCTGCAAACAGGAGGAGGCTGAGCTCCCCTGCACAATACACCTCGAAACCCTCTCAGGTCCCGGCGGCGCGCAGCGCCGTCCCAAGTACTTGGTCGGGTTCGAGAGAGGCGCAATCGCCCGGAGTTAGGCGAGTAGACGCTTTCGGTGCGACCACCCGTGCTCCCAACTGAGCTTGCCGCTGCCGACAGAGGCCCGGGAGCGTGCTGTCGTGGCATTGCCGGCGGGAGACAACACGCGCCACCTACGGTGACCGGCAGCTCCAACGCCAGCGCCACAGAAGGACAAAAGCCCCACTTGGGTGCCGAAGCGAACTCTCCCAGCACAGCGCACGCGCCAACACATCCGCACAGCTGCGATACAAACCACCAGCGAGAACCGCTGGGGCGACCGAGCAGCAGACGGCGTCGCGGCGCCGAGCGCCGGGCGGCGGCGCATCCTCAACGCACACAGTCCTCAATCGGACCAGCACACTGAAGATGTCCACCGCGCTTCGCACCGGGCCCGCGAGGACCTACTTTGGCCGCACGGCGCCGCGCGCAGGGTGCGCCGGCGCGCAGCTGCGACGCCTGCCGCGTCCGTCGGCCGGCGCGCCTGCCACTGGCCGCCCCCACCAGCCGGCTGTAGCGCGTGCGCCCACGCACCGCGCGGCCAGCACGCCGGGAGGCGCCCCCTCACCGGCCGGGGACGGTCCCACCCAGCCACCGCCGCGTATCGCTTCACACCCAGATGCCGTTCAGTTTCGTCGGCATGGTGGGTATCGCTGGAACAACCGGTTCGTACCTCAACCTATCGTCGCCATCACCGATTCACCCCTAGCGAGAACAACCGCACCACAACAGGTTACCATTTGTTCATTTGCGTAACTTCACCAGAAAACGCAGGCGTCCATCGCCATTTGCAACTTCAACGATTATTGCATGCCTGTGTCAGGTGTCACGCCACACTACGTCTGCCCACATACACGCAACAAAATGTGCACGCCTAGACAATACGTGGAAGGTGGCCCCCGTACGTATGCGATGTCCATTGCTCGAACGACTGTCAACCGGCCTCTGTAGCATGTCGCAGATATGGAACGCGGTGCACCATGCCATCACGGTGTGTGAGGAGAGACGACTAGGTCCGAATACATCAACAGACAGCTCATGCTGATCGCCATCCACGGCGTCCGTTCCTCCCACACGTCTCTATGGCGTACCACACTGCAATCCAGCTCTCATAGGGAGACGACACGTAGCTGCGTGCACAATATTTGCACTGTATGGTCCGCCGTTTTTGGGCGCAGTCGTTGTACGGTCACACATGTGCCACGATGTATCATTCGGTACATAAGGACGAATGTGCAGTACAGATTGTGGTTTACGCGTACGACATTAGCGGACGGTTGACACAGGCCGCACCACAACGTAGCCTGAGTACGTCGCATGCGAAGGGCATTGAACATGCAAACTTCTCACCAACCAGCTTGCGAAGGCAGGGGGGCAAGGTGGGGACGTGGGGAGGGGCGGCATGTACGTCCTGCTGCCATCCACATTACAGTGTACAGCAGGAGCATGTGGAAAGTCAGCAAGACTTGCAAGGTGTTTAACATGAAGCGATACACAGGGGAGCGGGCAGTGCGAGTAGCGAACTATATTGCGAGGGTTGCGGGTGGGCAACACTACACTAATTGAACGAGTCGTATAACAATTACAGAGCAGGTTTAGGCGACAACATGGGTTACGTTAGGGGACAACGTGGGTTACGTTAGGGGACAACGTGGGTTAGGTTAAGGCACAACGTGGGTTAGGTTAAGGCACAACGTGGGTTAGGTTAAGGCACAACGTGGGTTAGGTTAAGGCACAACGTGGGTTAGGTTAAGGCACAACGTGGGTTAGGTTAAGGCACAACGTGGGTTAGGTTAAGGCACAACGTGGGTTAGGTTAAGGCACAACGTGGGTTAGGTTAAGGCACAACGTGGGTTAGGTTAAGGCACAACGTGGGTTAGGTTAAGGCACAACGTGGGTTAGGTTAAGGCACAACATGGGTTAGGTTAAGGTACAACATGGGTTAGGTTAAGGTACAACATGGGTTAGGTTAAGGTACAACATGGGTTAGGTTAAGGTACAACATGGGTTAGGTTAAGGTACAACATGGGTTAGGTTAAGGTACAACATGGGTTAGGTTAAGGTACAACATAGGTTAGGTTAAGGTACAACATGGGTTAGGTTAAGGTACAACATAGGTTAGGTTAAGGTACAACATAGGTTAGGTTAAGGTACAACATAGGTTAGGTTAAGGTACAACATAGGTTAGGTTAAGGTACAACATAGGTTAGGTTAAGGTACAACATAGGTTAGGTTAAGGTACAACATAGGTTAGGTTAAGGTACAACATAGGTTAGGTTAGGTTAGGTTAGGTTACACGTTGTTGTAAGGAAAGGTGTAGGGGGGGGGGGGCGGGGGCGGCAGGTTCGTTGATAGTGATTATAGTAAGTGAATGCTTGTGACATGATCAGATTTGTCACGTCAGGATGCACCTTTGGCTTATTAGAGGCGGCGCTCCAATTCTATGCTTGTGTGAGACCTGTGTCTTTGACTCATGTCATTGTTTGTGCGCTGTGACAGGAGGTACTATTGTGATGTTGGGTGCACCGTTGTATAGGACATGTGTGGGTGTTGGTGCCTGGTCTGCGCAATGGTGGATGTCGAAAGGCTGGGATATTGTATTTTCCGCATGGACCTCCTGGTCTGGTTGTGATAGTGTGGATTGTGTAATGTGGCGGAGAAGATGCACTGGATGTTGTTCCATGCTGGTGCTTACATATTGTATGTGCGCCTGTTAGAAGCAGAGAGTGGTGCGTGATCAGAGTGTCTGGCTGACGTGTGGTTCCCATTGTGGGCAGACTCTTTCAGCATGTATACGGACAGTTGTGTATATTTATTGTAGTTTGATGGCTCTGCATTGATTACTAATCAGCGCCGTGTGTACGGGTAATCTGGTTCCAGTCCAAAATGTTCCATCTGTGTACATTAGTGACAAAGACTCCCCCCATGCAGTGGGGCTCGGTCTGTTATAGCTCTTCCGCGTAATATATTTGCCCCACGTTTTTGCGACTGCGAGTGCGAGTGCAACGCGCATGGGGACCGACATGCTGATGGCTCGGTATCGGACGCCGTACAGTGAGCAACGCGATCGCGTCTCTCGCTCGTAAGTGGTACAGGTCGCGGCTCATGTATAGGGACAGCGGGAATGTCGCATATTGGAAATAACTCTTCATGAAACGCAAGTTATAGGGGTGGATT
>NW_025726852.1:42500-43976 GCF_021461385.2 Schistocerca piceifrons | reverse complement strand
TCGCTTCATGTTAAACACCTTGCAAGTCTTGCTGACTTTCCACATGCTCCTGCTGTACACTGTAATGTGGATGGCAGCAGGACGTACATGCCGCCCCTCCCCACGTCCCCACCTTGCCCCCCTGCCTTCGCAAGCTGGTTGGTGAGAAGTTTGCATGTTCAATGCCCTTCGCATGCGACGTACTCAGGCTACGTTGTGGTGCGGCCTGTGTCAACCGTCCGCTAATGTCGTACGCGTAAACCACAATCTGTACTGCACATTCGTCCTTATGTACCGAATGATACATCGTGGCACATGTGTGACCGTACAACGACTGCGCCCAAAAACGGCGGACCATACAGTGCAAATATTGTGCACGCAGCTACGTGTCGTCTCCCTATGAGAGCTGGATTGCAGTGTGGTACGCCATAGAGACGTGTGGGAGGAACGGACGCCGTGGATGGCGATCAGCATGAGCTGTCTGTTGATGTATTCGGACCTAGTCGTCTCTCCTCACACACCGTGATGGCATGGTGCACCGCGTTCCATATCTGCGACATGCTACAGAGGCCGGTTGACAGTCGTTCGAGCAATGGACATCGCATACGTACGGGGGCCACCTTCCACGTATTGTCTAGGCGTGCACATTTTGTTGCGTGTATGTGGGCAGACGTAGTGTGGCGTGACACCTGACACAGGCATGCAATAATCGTTGAAGTTGCAAATGGCGATGGACGCCTGCGTTTTCTGGTGAAGTTACGCAAATGAACAAATGGTAACCTGTTGTGGTGCGGTTGTTCTCGCTAGGGGTGAATCGGTGATGGCGACGATAGGTTGAGGTACGAACCGGTTGTTCCAGCGATACCCACCATGCCGACGAAACTGAACGGCATCTGGGTGTGAAGCGATACGCGGCGGTGGCTGGGTGGGACCGTCCCCGGCCGGTGAGGGGGCGCCTCCCGGCGTGCTGGCCGCGCGGTGCGTGGGCGCACGCGCTACAGCCGGCTGGTGGGGGCGGCCAGTGGCAGGCGCGCCGGCCGACGGACGCGGCAGGCGTCGCAGCTGCGCGCCGGCGCACCCTGCGCGCGGCGCCGTGCGGCCAAAGTAGGTCCTCGCGGGCCCGGTGCGAAGCGCGGTGGACATCTTCAGTGTGCTGGTCCGATTGAGGACTGTGTGCGTTGAGGATGCGCCGCCGCCCGGCGCTCGGCGCCGCGACGCCGTCTGCTGCTCGGTCGCCCCAGCGGTTCTCGCTGGTGGTTTGTATCGCAGCTGTGCGGATGTGTTGGCGCGTGCGCTGTGCTGGGAGAGTTCGCTTCGGCACCCAAGTGGGGCTTTTGTCCTTCTGTGGCGCTGGCGTTGGAGCTGCCGGTCACCGTAGGTGGCGCGTGTTGTCTCCCGCCGGCAATGCCACGACAGCACGCTCCCGGGCCTCTGTCGGCAGCGGCAAGCTCAGTTGGGAGCACGGGTGGTCGCACCGAAAGCGTCTACTCGCCTAAC
>NW_025726852.1:30000-32500 GCF_021461385.2 Schistocerca piceifrons | reverse complement strand
GTCGTACGCGTAAACCACAATCTGTACTGCACATTCGTCCTTATGTACCGAATGATACATCGTGGCACATGTGTGACCGTACAACGACTGCGCCCAAAAACGGCGGACCATACAGTGCAAATATTGTGCACGCAGCTACGTGTCGTCTCCCTATGAGAGCTGGATTGCAGTGTGGTACGCCATAGAGACGTGTGGGAGGAACGGACGCCGTGGATGGCGATCAGCATGAGCTGTCTGTTGATGTATTCGGACCTAGTCGTCTCTCCTCACACACCGTGATGGCATGGTGCACCGCGTTCCATATCTGCGACATGCTACAGAGGCCGGTTGACAGTCGTTCGAGCAATGGACATCGCATACGTACGGGGGCCACCTTCCACGTATTGTCTAGGCGTGCACATTTTGTTGCGTGTATGTGGGCAGACGTAGTGTGGCGTGACACCTGACACAGGCATGCAATAATCGTTGAAGTTGCAAATGGCGATGGACGCCTGCGTTTTCTGGTGAAGTTACGCAAATGAACAAATGGTAACCTGTTGTGGTGCGGTTGTTCTCGCTAGGGGTGAATCGGTGATGGCGACGATAGGTTGAGGTACGAACCGGTTGTTCCAGCGATACCCACCATGCCGACGAAACTGAACGGCATCTGGGTGTGAAGCGATACGCGGCGGTGGCTGGGTGGGACCGTCCCCGGCCGGTGAGGGGGCGCCTCCCGGCGTGCTGGCCGCGCGGTGCGTGGGCGCACGCGCTACAGCCGGCTGGTGGGGGCGGCCAGTGGCAGGCGCGCCGGCCGACGGACGCGGCAGGCGTCGCAGCTGCGCGCCGGCGCACCCTGCGCGCGGCGCCGTGCGGCCAAAGTAGGTCCTCGCGGGCCCGGTGCGAAGCGCGGTGGACATCTTCAGTGTGCTGGTCCGATTGAGGACTGTGTGCGTTGAGGATGCGCCGCCGCCCGGCGCTCGGCGCCGCGACGCCGTCTGCTGCTCGGTCGCCCCAGCGGTTCTCGCTGGTGGTTTGTATCGCAGCTGTGCGGATGTGTTGGCGCGTGCGCTGTGCTGGGAGAGTTCGCTTCGGCACCCAAGTGGGGCTTTTGTCCTTCTGTGGCGCTGGCGTTGGAGCTGCCGGTCACCGTAGGTGGCGCGTGTTGTCTCCCGCCGGCAATGCCACGACAGCACGCTCCCGGGCCTCTGTCGGCAGCGGCAAGCTCAGTTGGGAGCACGGGTGGTCGCACCGAAAGCGTCTACTCGCCTAACTCCGGGCGATTGCGCCTCTCTCGAACCCGACCAAGTACTTGGGACGGCGCTGCGCGCCGCCGGGACCTGAGAGGGTTTCGAGGTGTATTGTGCAGGGGAGCTCAGCCTCCTCCTGTTTGCAGAATGATTGAGCGGACGCTTGCGTGTTCGCGCGGGCCCCCGGGACACACTCCCGGGCGGCCGGCTGCTCAGCTCTAGTTGACGCAGCTCCCTGGTTGATCCTGCCAGTAGTCATATGCTTGTCTCAAAGATTAAGCCATGCATGTCTCAGTACAAGCCGCATTAAGGTGAAACCGCGAATGGCTCATTAAATCAGTTATGGTTCCTTAGATCGTACCCACGTTACTTGGATAACTGTGGTAATTCTAGAGCTAATACATGCAAACAGAGTCCCGACCAGAGATGGAAGGGACGCTTTTATTAGATCAAAACCAATCGGTCGGCTCGTCCGGTCCGTTTGCCTTGGTGACTCTGAATAACTTTGGGCTGATCGCACGGTCCTCGTACCGGCGACGCATCTTTCAAATGTCTGCCTTATCAACTGTCGATGGTAGGTTCTGCGCCTACCATGGTTGTAACGGGTAACGGGGAATCAGGGTTCGATTCCGGAGAGGGAGCCTGAGAAACGGCTACCACATCCAAGGAAGGCAGCAGGCGCGCAAATTACCCACTCCCGGCACGGGGAGGTAGTGACGAAAAATAACGATACGGGACTCATCCGAGGCCCCGTAATCGGAATGAGTACACTTTAAATCCTTTAACGAGTATCTATTGGAGGGCAAGTCTGGTGCCAGCAGCCGCGGTAATTCCAGCTCCAATAGCGTATATTAAAGTTGTTGCGGTTAAAAAGCTCGTAGTTGGATTTGTGTCCCACGCTGTTGGTTCACCGCCCGTCGGTGTTTAACTGGCATGTATCGTGGGACGTCCTGCCGGTGGGGCGAGCCGAAGGCGTGCGACCGCCTCGTGCGTGCTCGTGCGTCCCGAGGCGGACCCCGTTGAAATCCTACCAGGGTGCTCTTTATTGAGTGTCTCGGTGGGCCGGCACGTTTACTTTGAACAAATTAGAGTGCTTAAAGCAGGCAAGCCCGCCTGAATACTGTGTGCATGGAATAATGGAATAGGACCTCGGTTCTATTTTGTTGGTTTTCGGAACCCGAGGTAATGATTAATAGGGACAGGCGGGGGCATTCGTATTGCGACGTTAGAGGTGAAATTCTTGGATCGTCGCAAGACGAACAGAAGCGAAAGCA
>NW_025726852.1:20000-22500 GCF_021461385.2 Schistocerca piceifrons | reverse complement strand
ACAATAGTACCTCCTGTCACAGCGCACAAACAATGACATGAGTCAAAGACACAGGTCTCACACAAGCATAGAATTGGAGCGCCGCCTCTAATAAGCCAAAGGTGCATCCTGACGTGACAAATCTGATCATGTCACAAGCATTCACTTACTATAATCACTATCAACGAACCTGCCGCCCCCGCCCCCCCCCCCCCCCCCTACACCTTTCCTTACAACAACGTGTAACCTAACCTAACCTAACCTAACCTATGTTGTACCTTAACCTAACCTATGTTGTACCTTAACCTAACCTATGTTGTACCTTAACCTAACCTATGTTGTACCTTAACCTAACCTATGTTGTACCTTAACCTAACCTATGTTGTACCTTAACCTAACCTATGTTGTACCTTAACCTAACCTATGTTGTACCTTAACCTAACCCATGTTGTACCTTAACCTAACCTATGTTGTACCTTAACCTAACCCATGTTGTACCTTAACCTAACCCATGTTGTACCTTAACCTAACCCATGTTGTACCTTAACCTAACCCATGTTGTACCTTAACCTAACCCATGTTGTACCTTAACCTAACCCATGTTGTACCTTAACCTAACCCATGTTGTACCTTAACCTAACCCATGTTGTGCCTTAACCTAACCCACGTTGTGCCTTAACCTAACCCACGTTGTGCCTTAACCTAACCCACGTTGTGCCTTAACCTAACCCACGTTGTGCCTTAACCTAACCCACGTTGTGCCTTAACCTAACCCACGTTGTGCCTTAACCTAACCCACGTTGTGCCTTAACCTAACCCACGTTGTGCCTTAACCTAACCCACGTTGTGCCTTAACCTAACCCACGTTGTGCCTTAACCTAACCCACGTTGTGCCTTAACCTAACCCACGTTGTGCCTTAACCTAACCCACGTTGTCCCCTAACGTAACCCACGTTGTCCCCTAACGTAACCCATGTTGTCGCCTAAACCTGCTCTGTAATTGTTATACGACTCGTTCAATTAGTGTAGTGTTGCCCACCCGCAACCCTCGCAATATAGTTCGCTACTCGCACTGCCCGCTCCCCTGTGTATCGCTTCATGTTAAACACCTTGCAAGTCTTGCTGACTTTCCACATGCTCCTGCTGTACACTGTAATGTGGATGGCAGCAGGACGTACATGCCGCCCCTCCCCACGTCCCCACCTTGCCCCCCTGCCTTCGCAAGCTGGTTGGTGAGAAGTTTGCATGTTCAATGCCCTTCGCATGCGACGTACTCAGGCTACGTTGTGGTGCGGCCTGTGTCAACCGTCCGCTAATGTCGTACGCGTAAACCACAATCTGTACTGCACATTCGTCCTTATGTACCGAATGATACATCGTGGCACATGTGTGACCGTACAACGACTGCGCCCAAAAACGGCGGACCATACAGTGCAAATATTGTGCACGCAGCTACGTGTCGTCTCCCTATGAGAGCTGGATTGCAGTGTGGTACGCCATAGAGACGTGTGGGAGGAACGGACGCCGTGGATGGCGATCAGCATGAGCTGTCTGTTGATGTATTCGGACCTAGTCGTCTCTCCTCACACACCGTGATGGCATGGTGCACCGCGTTCCATATCTGCGACATGCTACAGAGGCCGGTTGACAGTCGTTCGAGCAATGGACATCGCATACGTACGGGGGCCACCTTCCACGTATTGTCTAGGCGTGCACATTTTGTTGCGTGTATGTGGGCAGACGTAGTGTGGCGTGACACCTGACACAGGCATGCAATAATCGTTGAAGTTGCAAATGGCGATGGACGCCTGCGTTTTCTGGTGAAGTTACGCAAATGAACAAATGGTAACCTGTTGTGGTGCGGTTGTTCTCGCTAGGGGTGAATCGGTGATGGCGACGATAGGTTGAGGTACGAACCGGTTGTTCCAGCGATACCCACCATGCCGACGAAACTGAACGGCATCTGGGTGTGAAGCGATACGCGGCGGTGGCTGGGTGGGACCGTCCCCGGCCGGTGAGGGGGCGCCTCCCGGCGTGCTGGCCGCGCGGTGCGTGGGCGCACGCGCTACAGCCGGCTGGTGGGGGCGGCCAGTGGCAGGCGCGCCGGCCGACGGACGCGGCAGGCGTCGCAGCTGCGCGCCGGCGCACCCTGCGCGCGGCGCCGTGCGGCCAAAGTAGGTCCTCGCGGGCCCGGTGCGAAGCGCGGTGGACATCTTCAGTGTGCTGGTCCGATTGAGGACTGTGTGCGTTGAGGATGCGCCGCCGCCCGGCGCTCGGCGCCGCGACGCCGTCTGCTGCTCGGTCGCCCCAGCGGTTCTCGCTGGTGGTTTGTATCGCAGCTGTGCGGATGTGTTGGCGCGTGCGCTGTGCTGGGAGAGTTCGCTTCGGCACCCAAGTGGGGCTTTTGTCCTTCTGTGGCGCTGGCGTTGGAGCTGCCGGTCACCGTAGGTGGCGCGTGTTGTCTCCCGCCGGCAATGCCACGACAGCACGCTCCCGGGCCTCTGTCGGCAGCGGCAAGCTC
>NW_025726852.1:7500-10000 GCF_021461385.2 Schistocerca piceifrons | reverse complement strand
TGGTTGGTGAGAAGTTTGCATGTTCAATGCCCTTCGCATGCGACGTACTCAGGCTACGTTGTGGTGCGGCCTGTGTCAACCGTCCGCTAATGTCGTACGCGTAAACCACAATCTGTACTGCACATTCGTCCTTATGTACCGAATGATACATCGTGGCACATGTGTGACCGTACAACGACTGCGCCCAAAAACGGCGGACCATACAGTGCAAATATTGTGCACGCAGCTACGTGTCGTCTCCCTATGAGAGCTGGATTGCAGTGTGGTACGCCATAGAGACGTGTGGGAGGAACGGACGCCGTGGATGGCGATCAGCATGAGCTGTCTGTTGATGTATTCGGACCTAGTCGTCTCTCCTCACACACCGTGATGGCATGGTGCACCGCGTTCCATATCTGCGACATGCTACAGAGGCCGGTTGACAGTCGTTCGAGCAATGGACATCGCATACGTACGGGGGCCACCTTCCACGTATTGTCTAGGCGTGCACATTTTGTTGCGTGTATGTGGGCAGACGTAGTGTGGCGTGACACCTGACACAGGCATGCAATAATCGTTGAAGTTGCAAATGGCGATGGACGCCTGCGTTTTCTGGTGAAGTTACGCAAATGAACAAATGGTAACCTGTTGTGGTGCGGTTGTTCTCGCTAGGGGTGAATCGGTGATGGCGACGATAGGTTGAGGTACGAACCGGTTGTTCCAGCGATACCCACCATGCCGACGAAACTGAACGGCATCTGGGTGTGAAGCGATACGCGGCGGTGGCTGGGTGGGACCGTCCCCGGCCGGTGAGGGGGCGCCTCCCGGCGTGCTGGCCGCGCGGTGCGTGGGCGCACGCGCTACAGCCGGCTGGTGGGGGCGGCCAGTGGCAGGCGCGCCGGCCGACGGACGCGGCAGGCGTCGCAGCTGCGCGCCGGCGCACCCTGCGCGCGGCGCCGTGCGGCCAAAGTAGGTCCTCGCGGGCCCGGTGCGAAGCGCGGTGGACATCTTCAGTGTGCTGGTCCGATTGAGGACTGTGTGCGTTGAGGATGCGCCGCCGCCCGGCGCTCGGCGCCGCGACGCCGTCTGCTGCTCGGTCGCCCCAGCGGTTCTCGCTGGTGGTTTGTATCGCAGCTGTGCGGATGTGTTGGCGCGTGCGCTGTGCTGGGAGAGTTCGCTTCGGCACCCAAGTGGGGCTTTTGTCCTTCTGTGGCGCTGGCGTTGGAGCTGCCGGTCACCGTAGGTGGCGCGTGTTGTCTCCCGCCGGCAATGCCACGACAGCACGCTCCCGGGCCTCTGTCGGCAGCGGCAAGCTCAGTTGGGAGCACGGGTGGTCGCACCGAAAGCGTCTACTCGCCTAACTCCGGGCGATTGCGCCTCTCTCGAACCCGACCAAGTACTTGGGACGGCGCTGCGCGCCGCCGGGACCTGAGAGGGTTTCGAGGTGTATTGTGCAGGGGAGCTCAGCCTCCTCCTGTTTGCAGAATGATTGAGCGGACGCTTGCGTGTTCGCGCGGGCCCCCGGGACACACTCCCGGGCGGCCGGCTGCTCAGCTCTAGTTGACGCAGCTCCCTGGTTGATCCTGCCAGTAGTCATATGCTTGTCTCAAAGATTAAGCCATGCATGTCTCAGTACAAGCCGCATTAAGGTGAAACCGCGAATGGCTCATTAAATCAGTTATGGTTCCTTAGATCGTACCCACGTTACTTGGATAACTGTGGTAATTCTAGAGCTAATACATGCAAACAGAGTCCCGACCAGAGATGGAAGGGACGCTTTTATTAGATCAAAACCAATCGGTCGGCTCGTCCGGTCCGTTTGCCTTGGTGACTCTGAATAACTTTGGGCTGATCGCACGGTCCTCGTACCGGCGACGCATCTTTCAAATGTCTGCCTTATCAACTGTCGATGGTAGGTTCTGCGCCTACCATGGTTGTAACGGGTAACGGGGAATCAGGGTTCGATTCCGGAGAGGGAGCCTGAGAAACGGCTACCACATCCAAGGAAGGCAGCAGGCGCGCAAATTACCCACTCCCGGCACGGGGAGGTAGTGACGAAAAATAACGATACGGGACTCATCCGAGGCCCCGTAATCGGAATGAGTACACTTTAAATCCTTTAACGAGTATCTATTGGAGGGCAAGTCTGGTGCCAGCAGCCGCGGTAATTCCAGCTCCAATAGCGTATATTAAAGTTGTTGCGGTTAAAAAGCTCGTAGTTGGATTTGTGTCCCACGCTGTTGGTTCACCGCCCGTCGGTGTTTAACTGGCATGTATCGTGGGACGTCCTGCCGGTGGGGCGAGCCGAAGGCGTGCGACCGCCTCGTGCGTGCTCGTGCGTCCCGAGGCGGACCCCGTTGAAATCCTACCAGGGTGCTCTTTATTGAGTGTCTCGGTGGGCCGGCACGTTTACTTTGAACAAATTAGAGTGCTTAAAGCAGGCAAGCCCGCCTGAATACTGTGTGCATGGAATAATGGAATAGGACCTCGGTTCTATTTTGTTGGTTTTCGGAACCCGAGG